>NC_046161.1:68598514-68898514 GCF_011064425.1 Rattus rattus | reverse complement strand
AGTCCTGTCTGTAATCAGAAAGATCTCTCCAGCTGTGGCCCTTATCTGGCTGGCATTTTCCTATTGCTGCTCACATATTAATGTCCCTGGTGCTACTGACACTTCTGTTCCGGCCAGTACAGCTTTCAGATGTCATCAGTCTAGACACAGGCAGGAATTACTGGAAACATGTCTCTTTTCTTTATTTCACCGATATGTTACCCTTCTTACCCTTTTGCACTTAAACCTCTCTTCAAAGGGGCAGACGTGTCTTTCAGCTTTGATGATTTCATAGGGATGATGGGTTTTGTTTATGTTGTTATACTCAAGTACTCTTGGCCCCTTTCTCCTCTCCCTATATCTTCATGCATTAATGGAATAGGGTTATCCGGATGCCATTGAAGGCTGCCTGGACTATTTCACATATTAGATGTTAATAGATGGAAGACTACTTTTATGATTTTTTTAAAACTACATTTTCTTTTCTCTACATCCCTCTGCTATCACAGTTTGGGAAGGAAAGTCTCATGTACATGTTCTCCATAGAAGGAAGAACACAGGACATGGTCTGGCACTTGTTCCAACAGGAAGAACTAGGAGAAAGCCACTGTTCATCAATGCAAAGAAATAATAGGGGTACGAGTGGGTCAGTGGTAGAGGGACGATTCAGGAGGCTTTGGGGGTGCCTGGAAGGGATAAGCACTTTCAGTGAGCAGTGGGAAAGTTGGGGGTGTGGTCTTGAATGACATTTGGAGGAAGAATAGGAAGGATTTGAAATATCGAGTCTTTAAGAAAGTAAGATGACTCATTTATTCTAGCAACTTTTGTGACTGTAACGATATTTGTAAGTCCATATGATTGGGCCAAATTTAATCAATTTTGGTTCTGTTACCCTGTATTGGGTAGATTTGGAAGGAACATTTACACATAAAAACAAAACAATTGATGTTTCTCTTTGCACATGTGAGTATATTTTGACCACATATGGGTTATCGTATGTAGATAAAGGGTTATGTTTTTCTCTCTTGAGAACATTCATAAATGTGTAAGTTAGGTAGAGAGATAGGAAAGTCTTATCTCTAGATGAATTTGCTCAACTTGCTCTGAAAATGAATGGTAGATACTCACATCTTGAGTGTGGGGGAAGTGCCTGAGGGAGATGGAGTGAGTTCTCAGTGGGGAGTGAGTTATTCAGGAGTATGTGGGAGGTGTTCTGACCTCTTCCCTGTTTGGCTGTAGTGAGTATTTTACTAATCTCTGCCCTTTTCTTTTCAGACCACATGCTTGTGATGGTCAGTTATAGTAGTTTTACGTTATGTTGTCCATCACTGGATAACAATGAATATATTTCCTTTTACTCAAACCAGTGAAAGGCAAGAAAATTCTTTCTGAGCCCTTTATGGACTACAGTCTGTGCTTGAGAGAAGTGACAGGTGAGCCCAGTGACCTACATAGTATGGTGGGAAGAAGCGAAAGCTTTATCTCATGTTGTGCTATCATTGACACACGGGCCACTGGTACAGCTCTTCAGCAGGATGAGATCATCAGAGAGCTGAGGTAGTGTGAGGATCACGTTAGGCCACGTGGGTACTGTGCATGGCATTTTATCATGCTTTAGATTCAGTAGTGTCTAACTGTGGCATTCGATATCTTTTATAATGTCTTTCAATGTATAAACATATATAACTTTTATTTTCCTCCCTATTTAATTGCTACATAGTTTCATACATAGATAATAGTTTTAGTCATTTTCACCCCATTTTCCCTTTTCCTCCTCTCTTTCTCTTCTGTTGAAACCTTTCTTCTTCTTAACAATATCCCTCTTCTTTCACCTCTTTTGGGTGTGCGAGCGTTTGTGTATAAGTGTGTGACCCACTAAATTTAATTAGAGTTATTTGACAGTGTAGAGAGAAGACGATTTACTGGAGTAGAAGCAAGTTATCAGTGGTGAAAAGATCCTCTCTCCCTCAGAACTATACATGACCACATGGCATTTCCTGACAAGGGGGTTGCAATGTGACTGTGTAAGTGAGAAATGTACCAGCCTGAGATGTCTGGGTGTTTGATTGCATTTCAGATCTCTCTGGTACTTAGGTTAGGAAATACTGACTTCACTAGCATCTGCTTCCCTTGGTTGTAGATGAAGTTATGCAACATGAGCCCTGTTAATCTTCGTTTGTTGGTTTAGAGGATAATTTTGTAATTAAATTTATGTGCAGAAAGCTTAGCCGTGCACATTTAATCCAGTTTAGTGGAGAGTTCTTTTGCCTTTGGTTTTTTCCAGCTTGACAATGTGAACCACAAATTTAGGACCCAGCATGTTGCCTCCCCAGTGGCAGCAGATCTCACATCCTATCCTTCATGGTAATTGGTTCTAGTAGCTTCCACCAGCTTAGCCAGAGCACCTTATCTTACAAGTTAACCTGTGTGACGGCAACGGTGGTGCACGTCTTCCTGTGGACCAGTGCTTTAGCTTGGCCTTCCCCTTGATGATGCAGTAGGGTATCCCATCTTGGGACAGAGGGCAGGTAAAACGATAACTATGGACTGGGGGTACCTTCCTCCCTTTGGCCCTCTCTCCTTTGGACGTCTGCACAAGTATCTAATAAAAATCAATCATCAGGTCGGGCTGATACACAGGGATGTGCAACCAGGGCCAAGTCAGGAGGTTGGAAATGACAAAGGCAGAACTCACCAGACTATTGTTCCCCCTCCCTCCCACAATTCCTTCCCAAATTCACTACATGTCTTAAAATTATTACTGGTACACATATATGTAAATTAAACCTACTGAGTCCATTGGCTACTTGGGATTGGATAACCTATCAGGGAACTCATCTCTGGAGAAGACTGGTTCTCTCTCTCATTGGTTATCTAGGAGTGGGGTCTTGTACAATTTCCCCCATTCACCTTGAAATATCAACTAATGTTGTCATTGTGAAGGTCTTGTTTTGACAATCATTTTGTTGAGATTTCATATGTGTGCCTTCCCTGCCATATCTTACAGCAGACATCCAGTTGGTACTTCGTTCGTAGAATCTTTCTATGCCCTCTTCTTTGATGGTATTTGAGCCTTAGGTATAGGGGTTGTGTTGCGGACATATCAATCAGGGTTGATCATTCCATTGTCAGTCGTCCACGAATACTAACCCACTCCCTGCCTTGTTCCCCTGTCTCCACCCCAGATTAAACCTTTAACCCCCAGGATTTCCCTTTTTGTTTTCACATCCTGTGTGTTCTACTCATTCTTAAGTCCTCCTGTCATGCTTGTCTGTTTATTGTTAGGGCCTTGATTTAAAAAGTTTATTTAGAGGGGTTGGGGATTTAGCTCAGTGGTAGAGCGCTTGCCCAGCAAGCGCAAGGCCCTGGGTTCGGTCCCCAGCTCCGAAAAAAAAAAAAGTTTATTTAGCGCTCCGGAGGAGTCAGTGGACACACCCATAAAATAATGTAGCAACTCAACCAATAAGTATATGTAGTTTACAGTTTAAAAATGGTTTGTGTATGTGTGTGTGTGAGTGTGTGAGTGTAATTATGTTTCTGTGTGTATGCACTAATGTGTGCAGGTGCCTTAGGGTCCAAAGAGATTGTTGGCTACCCTGGAGCTAGAGTTATAGATAGACATGAGCAGATAACCTGAGTGGTATGGCTGAACTCGAGTCTTCTGGAAGATGAGAAAGTGCTACTGGGTCATCTCCATAGCTCCATCCGGTTTCTTTTGCAGTAGACCCCCTGTGGGTCTCTAACACTAAGGTTTCAGTGACGCGATTATAAGAGGTTTGACAGAATAGGAAGCCTGTGTCATGAGAAAGGATAGTCTACAGGTAAATTTGGACAGTAGGCTTTGAATCTGGGTTAGCTACAATGGCGGTTTCTCCTTCTGTGTAGAAGTCACAAAGCATGAGGGGTTAGAATACAGGTTCTCGCCCCGACTCACACTTATATTTTTACTATGGGAATTTGTCAGATGATTTTTCATCCTCGGAACTCAAAGGTCTTTTTTGTAAAATGGTGAAATTTATGTCCACCTTGTGAGGTTGCTTTAAGAGTCAAAGGTGGGACAGGTGATCTGTGTGAGCTAGGGTAGAGGCATGGTCCATCGCAAGTGATGGACAAACGGTAGCTGGTGGCTCAGCAAGTGGTACCTGGTAGTGGACAGTTCTCTAGCTGGAGACAGGTTGCCAAGAAGCATTCGAGCTATTTCATTCTCCTCCTTCTTTCTGAGTTCATGGCCACTGCCTGTCTTGCTTGTGAGCATCTAAGGTGTGGAGAGTGAACAGCTCCCATTACTGTATGAGAACGGGCTGGGGCTGGTGATGTTTCCTTTCCAAATCTAAGTGCATCTGTTGAGCTGGGGCTTTGGGATGGAGCTTGGCCCAGGGGATAAGGAGGTGGGGGAGGTAAACATGGAGTGATGTTTGGTAATACAAACCACGTTTCCTGGCCCAGCCACTTAGTTCTTCCCCTTGGGAAAATTTTACTGGTATTTTGCCTGACTGGGAGTCTGCACTTCCTGTTATGAACTGGTTAAGGAGATAATAACAGGATTATGAGAAATGGTAGTGAGACAGATCTCATGGTATGACCATGGAGAACGGGGCTCTGCCATCCAGAGAGACAGTAAGAGCAACTTGCTATTTTCATTTGCTTTGTAAAAATTCTTTCAATGATAAAGCAGTTCTGTCTTATTTTATAAATTTTGAAAGACGCAGGGATGTAAGAATTTTAGAAATGGCAAATGCTGCCTCTGCTCTGTGGCCGTTACTATTCACAGGCTGTTGTTTTTCTTTTTCTCCATCTCCTTGGCCACACATACATTATGAATTGATATGCAAATGAGCATACAATCTTGAGACTTTTGTACATTTAAACAAAACACATCAATATGGTGATATACATATACATGTGTGATCTTTGTGTCTTTAATAATACCAAACAGCAGCTAACTTCCTCATGTAGTTATGTATTCATTACTGAAATATGTATTTATAGTGTATGTATCCAGATTGGTGTTATGTATCAGTTTTAATGTTGTATATGAGTCTGCAATATGTATCCATTACAAAACTCTGTGTGATTGTTGATTCCCCTTTTTGAATTTGTATTATTCATTCATTTGTGTATTTTATATGGTGTGTGCATGTGTATGTGTGTGTGTGTGCCTGTGTAGAGGTGTGTGCATGTGTGTAGGACACTGACTGATTTCAGGATTCTACCTCCATCACTTTCAACCCTATTCCTTCACCGAATGTAGATCTCTCCATTTTAACTAAGGTGGCTAGCCAACATCCCCAAGGAATCCACTTGTCTCTGCACCAGAGTTGATCTCAGGGATGTCCACACACACACACACACACACACACACACACACACACACACACACACACACACACACACACCAAACACAAATCAACCAATCAATGAACCAACCAAATGAAAACCCAACATGGGCCTCTGAAATGGCTCAGCAGGTAAAGGTATTTGCCAGTAAGCCTAATGAACTGAGTTTAATCACCATAACCCACATGCTAGACAGACAGACAGACAGACAGACAGACAGTAATTAAAAATGCCAAGAAAAGTATTTGTAGAGTTGGGCATACTGAACTTGCAGCCTGTTGGTGTTACAGCCACATGTTTCTGGGTCCCACTTTCATGTGAGCCCTAGAGAGTCCATCCCAGGCCTTCATGCTTACAGGGCAATCACTTTAGCCAGAAACTATACCCACAACTTTGAAGTAGTTTCTGGAAGCTAATTTTACAGCTAAACATGTTGATTCCATTCATTTGCCTTACGCTGCTTCGTGAGAGTTCTCTTTTCATTGAGATTTCATATGTGTATGGTGAAATATGATTATAACCACTTCCATTTCTTATTTATCCCCCAATGCCTGTCCCTCCTAATTCTCTCTTTCTTTTTCTTCCCACTAAGTCTTATTAGAGTTGTCTCTGTGCGCATTAGTATGGAGTCTTTCACTGGGGTATTTGAAACCTACCAGCAACCATATTTTTCAAGAAAAGAAGAGTGGTTCTCAGCCAATGGTGGGACCTAGAGATCACCCACCTTTATTTTTAAGAACTTGTGGTGTAGGATAGTTCTGATTTTGTCTCATTGTTATCAAAGTAGCACAATTTTGTCAGCTTGCCACAGGAAGTTTGTCATTGTTTTGGAGATTTGTATCTGCATATTTTAAAGGATGAATTTAAGGAAAGTTTTGGCCATTTGTATTACTTTGTCAACTACTATAAATGCCTTTTGATCACAAATAGGCTATTTTCCTTATTCTAAGACTATATATGTGGGTATATGTATGTACACATGTGTGTTGTGTTATAAATGTATATATGCATGTGATTATGTGTATCTGTGTTTCTGTGTGTGTTGTTCTATGAGAGTGTATGTGCATGCATTTGGGTATATGTATATCTGTGTTTGTTTTTATTATGTGTGTGTATTAAAGAATATTAACTGTCTTAAGTGTTAAAGACATTTCTTTTCTTTTGTCATTTGAATTCATATTAATGGCATTACATGATAGGATTTTTTTTTAAACTTAGCAAGTCCAATTCTATCAATATATTTTGATGCTTTTACTTATTTGTTGTGTGTGTTTGCATGTGCATGTGTGTGCATGCATTTGCCAAGGCTTGCTTGGAGGTCAGAGTACAGCATGTGGGAGTCAGTTCTTTCCTTTTAACATGTGGATCGTGGGGATTAAATTCAAGCTGTCAGGCTTGGTGGCATGTGCCTTCACATTCTGAGCCATTCCAGTGGCCCTTGTGGTAAGATCTATCTATCTATCTATCTATCTATCTATCTATCTATCTATCTATGCTTAGAAATTCCTGAGTCAATTATTGTTTTAAGGTCCATATTTATGTTTTATTTTTATTTGTAAAACAAACCCTTTGGGTTGACTAAAATCCAGCTAGAATTTATCCCATTACAGTATATGAGCTACTATGCAACTTAACAATTTTTGTTTATGAAATATATTTATTATTTATTGCACAAATTAAAATATCTTCTTCTTAAGAAATGATACTTTTCATAAGCCAAGCACAAAGTATAGAAACAAAATTATTTCTTTCCTAGCTGCTGCAGGCCATATGAGATGCGGTGAGTAACTAGCCCCTCCTCACCCTGCAGAAGTCTTAGGTCATGGGCCAATGCTGTAGTGCAGAGCTGTCCCATTTCTTTCTTAAGAAAGAGGCATTTTTATGTGAATGCACTACGGTCCTTAGTAAAGTCAGAGAGGCAACAATCTTCTGTTGATTGAATTTTAACTTAATTTAATTTAATTTCCTCGGCAATCCCAGATGGTGTCATCCCATAGCTAAAGGCTAAAAAGGGGCACTCTGTAAATGGAGGGAAAACATAGTGACTTATAATCAGGAACACAAGGCACGGAAGCCAATGCTGCCGATCAACAGTGAGTCACAGCGTGGATTCTCAGAGAACTGTAGAGTGGTAGACAGAGCTTCAAATGCATTTGTCCAAGTTTAAGCAAGTAATGTCATCCCAAAAGGCTATTGCTGGGGTTAGAATCTAGAAGGGTGGGTTCAAAACTATGGAATACACATGGTGCAAGAAAAAAACAAACACCAGAATTTTCTTGAATGAGAAAGATCAATACTGCTTAAACCATGGCTCATTAAAAAACAACAGAAATATGGCTAATTCTGGCATTTTAACTCAGTACAAATCAGGGACTGTCCGACACTGGCTTTGTCATTTGTTTCTTGATTTTGTCACACTGGAGTATTTTTTTAAAAAAATCATTTTCAGCGACTGCCATTTCATATTGCTCGAGATTGTTTAATGAGACGGGATGATGAGCATGGTGGGTCATCACTAGGGAGAGCACTCTGTCTTTTGGGAAGCCAGGGAGCAGGGATATCTGAAGCATGCCAGGGACCTCGGCCTCTATGTGGATTATTTACTCACCCTGTTAACAGCCATTTCCTGTAGTCAGTAGAGGATCCCGATGAAGATGGAGCCAAGGGGTGTTTGGCCAGGGCTAAGTTTATCTGTGTCCATTCTAAGCCACTCACAGGACAGATGGGCAAGAGAAGCAGCCATCTCCTAGCACTCACTCCCCGCTCCCTACTGTGATCATCTTTCTGAACAGCCCCAGAAGCCAGGCCTAGGCAATTTTTGGACACAACACTGATCCTATGAGACTCAATTTATGCCGTCTTTGTGGTCCTCCTGGCTGTTCAGAGCTAGAGTCAATGGGATATAAGGTCACCATTGTTCAGTTTTTACCCCAGTTTTGGCAAATAAATGATATACATTCACAAAACATTTAGGAAAACGCAACACAGATAACAAGAGGATCTAAAGACGGCTGTCATATAGTCCCCCCCCCCACTTTTTTAATAGAAAACTGGCTCTTGAAAACACTGGAATTGTACCATTTTCTATACCCTCGTAATAGGTCAGGTGCCAAAGCTTGATAAACGAGATAGAATCACACAATGGGATCAAAAGGGACAGCCAGCCCAGTTTATTTCCAGTGGAAAAGCTTACCAGGATACAAATGAAAGAAAACCCACAGGATTCCGTTTGAAACCAGTTCTTCCCTGAAGTACCAATATGAGAGCAGGAGTCATGTCTGTGGCTGCTCTTAGTCAATAGCCCAGGCCTGCTCACAGAGACATAGAGGGTTTGGTGAGCTGGGGGAACGTAAGCCACTCATTTGGATGAAAAGGAATTATATACCCAGCTTATTTCTTTAAAAACTATTTGCATTATTTAAGTGAAGCAGACTTATCTCCTGAGTTATTTAAGGAATTGGTTCCATCCATCTGCCCTTCAATGGCTGCATGCTTTTCCAGTTCCTTTCTCTCTTCTCCTCACTTTTGGGTGACTTTCACTTAACTGAACCAGAAGTCCCCTTGAATAATCTCCCTTCAATATTACTGGGTCTCTTTCCCCTGTTGTATTTGTAAGTCTGAGCCATATGACCCTCCTTGGGTGACATTTCTTAACCTTCTATGAGTGTCTAAGTGGCTGTTCAGTCCCAAGATGATTCCAAGATCATTGGCTACTTAAAATTTATTTATTTTATTTTTATGTGTCTGAGTGTTTTGCTGCACATATGTATGTGCACCATGTGCATGCCTGGTGTAAGTAGAGGTCAGAGGAGAGTGTCAGTGGCTCCTGGAGCTAGAGTTGTGAGCTGTCTGATATGGGTACTGGGAACTGAACCCAGCTTCTCTGCAAAAGCAACAAGTGCTCTCACCTCCTGGGCCACCTCAACAGCCTTGGCACTGAACACTTTAAAATCTGTGATTAAAATCTTCTTTCAGATAGAAGATTCCCAATAGTGCAGAGAGCATTGCGTTTGCGTTTCTGGAAGTGTGTGTATGTGTGTGTGTGTGTGTGTGTGTGTGTGTGTGTGTGTGTGTGTGTGTGTGTGTGTGTTACATGCCTGGTTGTCTTGCCATAGAAAGTTAGGGACTTTGTGGGTTTCCAGCTATGGCAATACTGGTCTGAACGGTAGTTTGCTGATTTCCTGAGATTGGATGCTGCCTTCTGACTTCTGGTTTATCCCAGTTGACTGTAAAGACCCTTAAACTCGTGAGAGGATGTATGAAAGGTCTGAACTACGATTGCGGGGAGTGGATGCTCCTTTACAAGTTGTTCCTTCTAGCTGAGGGCAGAGACTGGTGCAGGTCTGTGAGCCCTGCCTCTGGGTACATGGTTCCCAGCACTGTGTATGTGTGGGTGCAGGATGAACAGGGGAGCATTAGTAACTTACATTAACAATAGATTTGGAGCTGGAGAGATTGCTGAATCAGCAAAGTCTTTCTTGGGTAAATAGTGAGATCTAAATTCAACCCTTAAAACCCACGTTAAAAAGTGGGTGTTGTTCCTGAGGAACCATACCCAAGACTGATCCCTTCCTACACACACATACACACACATACACACACAACTGCATGTGCACACACACCCATTCCTATCTCCTGAAAATTAGCTGAAAGTCTTAGCAGGCTGTATTATAAATAAATGGAGGATTAGAAACGTGAACCTTAAATTCCATGTTCAGATCCCCTCTTGATAATGTAGTGACTCAGGGTCCTGGACAAAGTGAAATGATGACCTTGTCCCTGCCAAGTTTTCCTGGTTGTGAGATTTGAATGAGAACCTGAGCCTTCATGGTGCATGGCATGCACCATGTTTAGTTATGTGACAGGCGCTGACTAGGGGTGATAGCAGTGTTTGCTAAGCAGCTGTTTTGCATCAGGCATCATTTTAACTACTACCTCCTGTCTTTCTGCCACTATCTACTGATATGGGTACTATTTTAACTTGCTTACTTTTTCAGTTAGGGGAATTAAGTACCGAGAGACTAAGTATCATATTTTCAGTGACACAGTAGACACCAGCCTGACTCGAGGATCAGAGCTCTTCTATGCTTACACCACCGTCCTAGGAGCTTCTAGTATTGGTAAGTACTAAGGGTCTTGGGGAAGTGTCAGTCTGCTCTTTATATTGGCTAAATTGCAAAATTGATCTAGGCTTCAGTGGTAGCTGCTGCCATGATCAATGCAGCCACCTATGTGGACCTCTCCCTCCCTCCCACCTTCACACCTATTCCTTGACTTTGCTAGGAAGCTATGGTACAGTAGTTAGAGGATGTGGGTGGAGGCAGAAAGCACAGATCAAGTCTATTGGGTTCCCTTCTGAACACCATCTTTGTTCCTCGTTTGCAGGACTGTCAATGAGTCACACACACACACACACACACACACACACACACACACACACACACACACACATTACACACACACACACCCTACACACACACACACACACACACACACACACACACACACACCTACCTTCCTGTAGTCCTTCTAGAGTCATATTGCTTTCTTTCAGTCTATAGGAATTCTATAATATTCTTTCCAATTGCTTGTCTGCCTGTGGAACCAGAAAATGTTTATTATGGAGTCGAAAATGAATGATCATTGCTCAGGAACTCAGATTCAGCTTGTTCCAGGTTCCATGCTCTCATGTGTTAACAATTGAAATATTTTTTTATAGTAACAAAACAGTGGGAACCATAAATCAAGACTTTTTAGATACTTCTCTGGAGACATCAGCTAAGTTATTTAGAGCAAAGTAGGGCAATTTCTGCAATAGGTCTCAGATGCCACCCAACAATGTTCTTAGTTTTTGTGTTGGTGCTTCCACAAGGTCTGATCATATTTCCAAGAGGATTTATCTAAGTGTCACAAGAATGTTACATGTCCCAGTTTGGTTTCTATTGGTGTAATAAGACACTCCCATCAAGCACAGTTTAGGGAGGAAAAGATTTATTTCATCTTATACTTTATAGTCCATCATCAAAGGATACCAGGACAGGAATTTAAGGCAGCAACCTGGAGGCAGGAACTGAAAGGTGTTTACTAGTTTGCTTGAAGATGCATGTTCAATGTGTAACTTCTCCTATGCCATTGGTCATCATTAGCATATACCTTTCTAGAGGGATACAAGGCTCACATCTGGCAGAGGTTGTCTCCTTTGTTCCCCTAATACTCCTAGGTGCCAAAGTCCTTTAACTATTTCATCTGGGAATCTGTGTTCCTTGGAAGAGCAGGAAAGTAGATTTTAGCTCAGATTTGCATGGAATGTTTATCAATATTCTCAATGTGCTGTACATAGCCCTTTCATGCCATCTTCACTAAGGCATTGGGTGGTTATAGAGATGAGGTACCAGAGTGTCAATCATTTATCTGTAGCAACAGTGCCAACCAACAGCAGAATAAATAAAGAACCCCTAGCCTTCAGGTTCCACTCTCAAGTTCCATTTAGTTCACAGAATAGAAGTCTTGTGGCACTCCAGGTGTTGGAACACATCACTAACATCATGATAACCAGCAGTTATGTTACAATTTTGGGGCTGAATACTGCACACATTGCCTAAATCACTCTTCAGGATAACCTGCTAAGTTAAAACCTTTATATGTGTGAGAAGACCAAAGCTTGGTGTGGTTAAGCAGCCTGAGGTCACATATCATGAGTGTGAAAACAATATCTAACCTACTATACCAAGACCATATGGTTGGATGGGGAAGGGCCATAGGACAAAAAGGCAGCCAACAGATTGGGAAAAGATCTTCACCAACCCTACATCTGATAGAGGGATAATATTCAAAGTATACAAAGAACTAAAGAAATTAGACTCCAGAGAATCAAATAATCTTATTTAAAAAATGGGGGACAGAGCTAAACAAAGAATTCTCAGCTGAAGAATATCGAATGGTTGAGAAGCACCTAAAGAAATGTTCAACATCCTTAGTCATCAAGGATGTAAATCAAAACAAACCTGAGATTTCACCTCACACTAGTCAGAATGGCTAAGAGCAAAAACTCAGATGACCACAGATGCTGGTGAGGATGTGAAGAAAGAGGAACACTCCTTCATTGTTGGTGGTATTGCAAGCTGGTATAACCATTCTGGAAATCAGTCTGGAGGTTCCTCAGAAAATTGGACATAGTACTACCTGAGGACCCAGCTATACCACTCCTGAGCATATACCCAAAAGATGCTCCAACATATAACAAGGATACATGCTCCACTACATTCATACAAGCCTTATTTATAATATCTAGAAGTTGGAAAGAACCCAGATGTCCTTCAATGGAGGAATGAATACAGAAAATGTGGTACATTTACTCAATGGAGTACAATGAGTACATAAAATTCTTAGGCAAATGGATGGAACTAGAAAATACCATCCTGAGTGAGGTGACCCAGTCATGAAAGAATACACATAGTATGTACTCTCTGATAAATGGGTATTAGCCCAAAAGCTCAGAATACCCAAGAAACAATTCACATATCATATGAAGCTCAAGAAGAAAGAAGACCAAAATGTGGATGCTTCAGTCCTTCTTAGAAGGGAGAACAAAATACTCATGTGAAGAATCACAGGGGCAAAGAATGGAGAAAAGACTGAAGAAAAGGTCATTCAGAGCCTCCCCCACTTGGTGATCCATCCCATATGTATCCACCAGTCACTATTGCTGATGCCAAGAAGTGCTTGTTGACAGGAGCCTGATATGGATGTCTCCTGAGAGGCTTTGCCAGAGCCCTACAGATACAGATGAGGATGCTTGCAGCTAACCATCGGACTGAGCACAGGGACCTCAGTGGAGGAGTTAGAGTAAGTACCAAAGGAGCTGAAATGGTTTGTAACCCCATAGGAAGAACAACAATATCAATCAACCAGACCCCCCAGAGCTCCCAGGAACTAATCTACCAACCAAAGAGTTCACATGGAGGAACCCATGACTCCAGCTGCATATGTAGCAGAGGATGGCGTTGTCTGGCAACAATAGGAGAAGCTTTTGATCCTGTGAAGGCTAGTTTCCCCAGTGTAGGGGAATGACAGGGCGTTGAGATGAAAGTGTGTTGGTAGGAATGGGAGCATCTTCACAGAAGCAGGGGGAGGGGGACAGGAGAAAGGGGACAAGGTTTGAAATGTAAATACATAAAATATACAATAAGAATCTTTAGCTTAAAAAAAGATTTCCATGATAATATCACTGAGGCTGATAGGGCCTTAATTGGTAGAAGTGAAGCTATGGACAGTCTTAGAGCTAAGGGAATCAAGCCTACAGAAACTCATTCTTAAATTCTCCATATGAATAAAAACAGCTATGTCTTAGAATAACATGGAAATTATATCAGGACTTGAGAACAAGCAGGAGGCTTCAGGTACCTTTTGGACTCATCTATCTATCTATCTATCTATCTATCTATCTATCTATCTATCTATCTATCTATCTATCTATCTATCTATCTATCATCTATCTCCTTCCCTTCCTTTCCCCCTCCCTCCCTTTATCTATCTATCAATCATCTATCTATCTACCTACCTATCTTTATCTGTCTATTGAAGTATGATGGCCTTATGTATCATAGGCTGGCTTTAGAATTTCTGTGTAGCTGAGGATGACTTTGAATTCCTGATCCTCCTGCCTCCCTGTCCTGAGTGTAGAGGTTACAGTATGTGTCACCTCACCTGGTTATATGTGGTGCTGCATTTTGTGCTCACTAGGCAAACATTCTACCCTGTGAACTACATGCTTAATGAGCATGTCTTCTGTTTGTATTTTTGACAATTTGAACTTTGTTTATTCTGTCTGAAACCCTTCAGAGAACCCAACCTTAACAGCCACTGTTGCCAGAAACACTTAGTGGGAAAGTTTTGGAAATCCTGACTCAGCCAGTGCCCAAAGTCCACACCCCTACTCCTGAACACGATGCACGCAAGGAACGAACATGCAGTTCTGATTGCTCCGTGCGACCGCTGCACCGAGGCTACCTCCCATTGATTAGCAATGGGCACATTTTTCACCAAAGGCTCTGCCCTGCCTTGCTCGGCTAATCCTGTTTGCAAGCCTCTCCCCACAGAGATCACTACTTCCTAATAATGAATAAGCTTCCACTCTTGAGTTCAAACTGGCAAATTGCCACCTGGCGTTTATTAGCTTTGGATTAATGGATCAAGACTCAAACTTTCTAGTTAAAAGAACAAGACAAGCCCTTAGGAATCAAGACTCTTTAAAAAAAATCCCCAATTGCTTAGAATTACCATTTTTTGCAGGCCTCAGACTTTTTCTCTTTCCTTCTTCCTTGTAGGCTTTGGTTTGTGAGTGAAGCAGAGGGGAGGACTTATTTTTCAGTCCTGTCCAGCAGAGACTTTTATTTTCAGCCTGGGAATTTTGAATGGGACTCAGATTCCGGCAGAAGTTATTGTTTACTGTGTAGATGCTAGAAGAGTCTTCGTGACGGAGATTAGTAAGGCGATTACATCATAGGCTTGAGGGGCAGGTGGAGTCAGGGTGGAGATAGTGAGCCTGGAGAAGAAACCACTCAAGGGGCTTTGTGTATGATCTGAGACTGACCCACAGGAGGCAACATCATCCTTGTTCCTACTGCATGGGTCGGGTGGGGAATTCCCGGGAAAGAAGTCTTGGTTCAGAAAGAGGAGGAGGTCTCTGGAAGGGAGTGTTGAAGTAGCATGGTCCCTTCGGGAAGCATGAGTTGCTTATCCTTAGCAAGGGGAGGGTGAGAAGAGAGGCTTGATGTAGTGAGCACAGGTTACCTGCTAGGACTTGCTACTTATCTCTCCTTGGTGTCATATAGACCCCATGCTGCTGCAGCTATGGGAAGAATGGAGGCTCTGATGCTGGGCTGATGAGAGAGAGGTAACTGGGTGTGGAAGGTCAGTATGCAGCTCTCAAGATTTTCCTCGGGGGCAGATAGTAAGGGCAAGGATAGTATTTAGACTTGTCTATTGGTAACTCCAGTGACACTGGGTTGAAGACTATTTAAACTGGAGTGACCAACCAAATAGCAGTGAACAAGGCTTCTCTATGTGGATGTTGGAGCCATCACGTAAATGGAAAGAAATGGGAGATCAGAGCTATTCACAATGGAGAAGACAACTACTATCTAAAGGATTCCAGGGTGGATGGAGAGACAAGGTAGCTCTCTGACTGCAGGAGGGATGCCATGGATTTTTGGTTCAGAAACTATGGTATGGTAACATCTTGGGTGTTTGTTAATATGATATTTCTCTTCTGTTGTCCTCCTAAGTGTGAACTGACTGTGTGTTATGAGTTCTGATTGGAAAGACAAGAGGCAAAGAACTCAGAGAAGTGTTTCCTGTGTCTATGAAGTTGATTACTGAAAGAAAAGCAAAGGGTTCCGTTTGCGAGGAAAAGCTCAGCGGCACCTCAGATGGAATTCAGTAGGACGGACTCAGGAGGTGATGTGGGCATGCTCCTTGGAGCAGAGCGGGCAGAACAATGATTCCTGTGACCTCAAGACAGACCCCGAATCTTACTCACATGAAGCTGAAAAGCTATATTTGAATCTTAAATCCATGGCAGCCATTTTAAACGAGGAGAAAATGTGGGAGGATCTTAAAAGATGTTTATATACCAGGGATTGGTGTAAAGAAAAAAAAAATCAGCTTCTCTCCACATTTCAGCTATTGGCTTATGGTAGGTAGTTTTCAAACCTCTGTTGTTTTGTTTTCTTTTGTTTGAGATGAGGATATGTGCTTCACTCTGCAGCCTTGGCTGGACTCAAACTGATGGCAACCTTCCCACCTCAACTTCCCAAGTGCTGGGATTACAGAACAAACCTTTATCCCTGGCTTCAAATCTGCATTGTTAATGTCCATACTCCCCACATTTCATGGGCAGGGAAAGGATGATCATTGGGAATTCCTAGAGAAGAAACAGCTGGGGAGAGGAAGAGGACTGCAGTCATCTCACAATGGAAATTAGGGACAGATGTAATTCTTCAGGAGGAGAAATACCCAGAAGAGAGCTCAGACAGGGATAGGAGGCTGTACTGGAAGCCCTGCTGTAAGCAATGGCAAGTATTTCTTCTGAGGGGGGAGGGGAGGATAATAACAAAGCAGCACCTACTGTTTAACAGGTGCTACACTAAGTCCTTTACTCTTCTATGGATATTATATTTAAGCCATTATTCCTACGAGGTGGCTCCTATCAACACTCAGTTTTTAGGTGACAAATCTAAGAGTCAAATGTCGTATCACAGGACTAGTAATGATACAGTCAACATTTGAACACCAGTGTTCTGATGTCAACTGATCATTTCCTTAAAAGCTGGCCATGCTTTGATCAAAACATCAAAAAAAATGCTGTCGTAGCACTATTTAAATATTTAAATGTGCTTGATCTTCTTTTTACACAAGAGGAAACTGAGCCCAAATGCCTCGTCTGAGGTCACTTGGCAGATTGTGAAGCAGCAGTCATGTGAGCTACCACCAGTATAGTTCTCAAGCTTCTGGATGAACTCTGATGACCTCTGGATGGAGCAGTTTGGGGCTACACAATGCCTGCAGTTGACCCCAAGTGTAGAGATGAAGGACAGAATCTTTGCAATTAGCCTGACATGACCATGAGTCCGAGATACTCATCCTCAGAGCCCCACTCTTCAGGGTCCCATGGGTCTGAATAAGCTCTTATTCAATTTGTGTTTACTTTTATTTGGGGGGTGTGTGTGTGTGTGTGTGTGTGTGTGTGTGTGTGTGTGTGTGTGTGTTGGGGGGTATGCCTGCTCTGGTGCACAGGTGAAGATCATACAGAAACATGTCTTCCACCTTGTTAAGGCAAGGTCTCTCTTGGTTTTGCTGTGCTGAATACTCCAGGCTAGCTGGCCTGTGAGCTCCTGGGCAATTCTCCCGTTTCCACCTCTCATCATCTTATTGAAGAAATGCCAGAGTTATGGGTGTGCATCAGGCTTTGGTGAACTCTGGGGATTGAACTCAGGTTATCAAGCTTGCATAGCAAGTGCTTTTATCCATGGAGCCTTCCCCATGGCCCATGGCCCATGGCCCATGGCCCCCTGTTTAAAATAGCAACAAAATATGTATATACCTAAGATTTTGTTGTAGATTAAATGAACCTTAGCACCATATGCAGTGAATATGTTGTATACAGAAGGGGTGTCACAGGTTAGCTCGGTTGTTTTTGCATTGCTGTGGAGGTGATCAAGAAGTCATCAAAGTTTCAGATGATACAAAAGCTCAGATTAAAGCTCGCAGTGTCTTCTTCGCATCCTGCTTGTAATGGAGCTTGCTATACTGATTCCGATCCTTTCTTGTGCTTGTTCCCATTAGTGTCAAATGGCTGAATATAAAAGCAAAGATCCCATTTTCCAATTAAAGAAGAGAGACAAAAGCTCACCTTTGCTTTCTTCCTGTTGCGAGTTCCAAAATATGGTAAATAGGCCAGGTATGGTGGTGCACATCTGCAGTTCCTGTACTCAGGAGGCTGAGACAGGAGGCTTGGGAGTTCCAGACCAGCCTGGGCTACATCTCAAGACACTGTCTTAAGAAAAAGAATTTGCTAAGGGACTCCAAAGTGAAATTACCCTGATCGCAGGCTCAGTGAGTCAGATAGCAATTGATCGCTCTAGAACAGCCTCTAATTGATTAAAACCCATGGGTTTCAACATCAAAAGGGAATATGATCTCCCTGGCACTAAGAAGTGTTAATCTGGCCCATGTGGGAGCCTGGAGAAGTAATGATTCCACAGAGGGAAGAATGGGTCTGTGGAAGCCACAGTGCTCTGGTGCTGGAGTCAGAACATACACGCAAAGGCTTTATTTGTGCACAGGGCAATTTTATTGGCCTTTAAAAGAACCTTCAGTTGTCATGATATTTACTGATTCTGTTATGCTGCTCTGAATACCAAATGTTGGGCCAGGTCTACGTGATGAAAGACAGTAACATGAGTTTGCATGTTGTGGTCATTGCTGAGTTTCAGAAAGACCTTTTATTCCTCAGTTTCCTCTTGTAAGGGTGTTTTGTTTTTTTGTTTTTTTGTTTTTTTTTTTTTTGCCATGACAGTGGCTGACATTTAGCTATTTCTTCTTTACTTATATTGGAAATCATGCCATCAATAGTGTGTGTGTATGTGTGTGTGTGTGTGTGTGTATGTGTGTGTGTGTGTTGTATGTGTGTGTGTTGTATGTACTTATATATGCACCTATCTCAATAATCTATTATATATTTTACTTTCTATTGTCTCTCTATAATCTTTCTATAGTTTATTATCTATATTCTATCTATAATATCTATAATCTATCTATTATCATCTATCATTCATCTATCCGTCCATCTTTACATTACCTCTCTTTCTTTATTATATATCTCTTGCTTACTATTCACAATACTGTAATGAAATAGACTAGAGTTTCGCCACAATATTAGTTATTTCACTCACCAACTCGATGGTCTTCCTTGCGACTTACTTTACTCCAAGTGTTGTTTAATCCTGAATTGTTTTGGAGACTCACAGATATAGCTTTCTCCTTTTTGTGTTGATTTCCTCCTCCTCACCTTGGAAGTTCTAGAGGGAGAAAGGAAGAGAAGGCTCCAGTTTTCTGAAGTTTGCTTTTCGTTGGTCTGAGATAGTTTGTCTTTGGTTGAACACACCCCTGAATATGGGTACCGGGATGCCTCGCTTTTGTAATTAGTAAATAAGCTAAGTTTTAGAAATTGGAACTGAAGTGTTCTTATCTTTACTTTCAAACTGAACTTTATGTCCCTCAGTTGACCAATAGACTTGGTGAAATATGTATTCTGGAGGTTGGGAAAGAGGTTTTGGCTCTTAAAATTATTTCTGTAACCCTAATAATCTATTCTGGGCTTATTTTGGGCATTCATTTGCTCATCAGTTATTTATTGTATACCTGTAAATAAAAGGGAGAAAAGCCCTGAAGTTTACTAGAACTAGTATTAAGTGTGGTTTTTATATAAAGGTAATTGTTAATCTCAGTTGAGTTCTTACGGCGACCATCACCGTATTTAATGGCCTATATAATATACCCCATTTAACTTAACTGTCTTGATGACCTCTGAAGCTCTGTTGTCTCTCTTTTAGATGATCATCATGTGACCCACATTCACATCCTGGGTCATCCGTATGCATCTGGCTTGAACTATTAGCCTTTGAGTCCTGTTTTCAGCGGTGTCTGTGGGCGTACTTTGTGCTTTTGGTACAGAGTCTTATCCTTACTCTCCTCTCTACTTAAAAAGAAAAATAAATGTAATGTGTGGAAGATAACTTTGTGGAGTTGGTTCTCCCCTTCTGTCTTTACATGGGTTCTGGAAATCCAGTTCAGGAGCCTTTACCCATTGAGCCAACTTGCCATTTCATCAAACTTTTACCCCACATCCCCATTAAAAATAATTTCTATTGTTTAGGATCTTTCTCAAATGTCATCTTCTAATGTTTTCTTGTTCTCCAATGGCTGTTTCCTTTTCTGTAGATTATTTACCATCTGATATCTTATAGCCCTAGCAGTAGCCACAATAAAGAGAAGGGAAAAGAAAGGGAGGACCTGTAGATGGATGAAAAGAAAGGAAAGGAGAAAAAGAAGATAAGGAGAAAGAGGAGGAGGGAGGAACTATGACTCATCATGCATTTGACATGTTTTATCCTTTGTACATTTAGAGCCACCTTGGGCATGATATGCTGTTGACATATTTAACAGATGATAGAGAAAGGTAAGGATCTGTGTTCCCAGATAAAAACATGAAGACCTGAGCTTGGATCCAGTTTGGATCTCAAAGCGCATGTAGATAATCAATTACATTATCTATAATATAACCTATAATGCTGAGAGGTGGAGACAGGCAGATGCTGGCAGATCACTCTAGCTAGAAGTGGGGCATCTCATGTTCAGTTTGAAACTCTGCCTCAGAAAGCTAAGGTGAAGAATGATTGAGGAAGACATTCTGTCACTCACATACGCCTATACATCTAGATAGGCAAATGTACCCACATGTGTGTGTGTGCTTACACACACACACACACACACACACACTCAGTCTCTCTCTCTCACACACACACACACACGTACACAATCACACATGCCTACACATCTAGATAGGCAAATGTACCCACACATGTGTGTGCTTATTCTCTCTCTCTCTCTCTCTCTCTCTCTCTCTCTCTCTCTCTCTCACACACACACACACACACACACACACACTCACACACACACACACATATCACTCATCCACGTGCATGCATGTTTACAGAGGCTGAGGGCATGTTCTAGCTCACTTACTAGACTGTCCTCTTTGGCCATGAGAACTGGGTCATTTTTGCCTCAGAGTCCCTTTGGTAACTCCCATAGCACCATAGCACACAACCAGTGTGTGCTCAATGAAGAGAATTTAATTGAGTGGAACAAAGGCAATTAATTAATTAACTGAGGAGTGCACTCAAGTGTAGGGGCTTCTCATCCTTATCTTTCTATATGGCCTTTCCTACCTGAGCCAATGCCAGGAATTTACATAGAAAGACTGCCACACACTGCTTGCTCTTAGTGAGGCATGGGACCAGTCTTCCCATATACATATACCCAGTGGATATATATATGGCACCAGTTCCAGGCCTGGCCTTATAATGCCACTAGATTCCTCCTGTTCTCTTCCTTCTGAATATGGATCCTCCAGCAGAGAACCCTGTGGTTCTGAGGACTAACATGCCTGGGGCACTGACTAAACCCATGAAACCAGCATACGTCCCAGCACTCTCAATTGACTGCATTGGACAAGCCATGGATGGGTAAGTTGAGGTTTCAGGGTTGTCCCAGAAGCCACTAATGCTTGTTCTGATTAACAATGCCTTTGATGTTTGATGTGGGGTCCTTAGGAAGCCATGTCTGCCTTACATAGACCGATAATTTTGAGTGAAGCTTGCTACCCAAGGCAGAGTAGCAGGCGTGACCATTCTGTAGATGTCAATCACTTTCACATGACTCCACAAGGTACTCAGAGCCTGACTTAGAAAGAGGCCTAATGGAGGATTTGCCAAATTTCTGTCCAGCAGCACAAGGATTTTCCAGATGAAACAACTACAATAGCAACAGAGAAACAAGAGAACTCGTGAAAGCATTTCCCCCTGCTCGCGATTCTGCCCATCTTTCTATATGAGGTCTTTTTCTTTCCCAACTGTTTATGATGCTGGAAAAATTCTCTATGGCTTCCCTGGATGGCTCCAATATCTAAAGATGTCCCTCACCTCTGGATTTATTGCTGGGCTTTTCTGAGTGGGGTCAAAGGGCATCCCAAGCCCCATATTCTGAGCCTCCTCCTTCCCTTATGTGCTCCATAACTCTCCTTTGCCACTTATTGACATTTTAGACACTTGATCTATGACTGCCTTTCCTTCCCTGCCCCCTGTGTCTATGCCTTGGTTTCTAGGGACAGCAGGAATATATTATTTCAATAGTTAGGACCAGGCCCACTTATTTAGGCTCTGTGAGTGAATTTCCAGTGATTTCTTTTTTTTGCATAGGTTCACATTTAAGACGAGGATTCAGCATAAGATTAAACACATTCTTAATGTTCTAGACCTAGTAACTTAAGAGTGGAATCAGGAATGGGGCCCTGTGTTAGATCTCTCTAACTCTTGGCTTTGTGTGCATCCTCTCCCTGGTCCTGGAAGGCAGGGACCACCTCCATGCCATGGGAAACATACTTGATCAGATGCTGGATGGGGTAGGAAGTAGGGAGAGGCATTTTGGCTTCTCTCTCTTCTCTTTACCTGCCAAGATTATCTCCATGTCAGTGTAAATTAGAAAATTCCTTGAGATGGAAACTGGATCCAGGAGTTGTCAGTTTCTTAGAAAATCATTTGGCCTCACTACAATGAGTGTCTGCAAACCCACACTACTCGTCAACTCTGGCCCTGCTCACCAGAGGTCACAGCCTGGGTCAGTTATGTGCTGGACCAGAAGGGGCTGCTATGAATTCATAGGCTTTGAAGGTCTGGTTTCTTTATTCTTCTTCAAAAATCAACCTTTAATTCTGCAAAATGACTTAGAATATCGACTTTAAAAATCATCGGCTCCTGGGCTTTGGGGAGCCCTGATGATATTGGGAACAATAGGTTAGCTCTGCACTTCCCCAACTCTGATCTTTTGAGGGTGCCTGTCCGTGATGGATTTTCTATTGCTTCAGGGTAAGGAAGAAAATAGGAACAACAGTCAACTTTCTTAATAAAGCTATTTGTGTTCAATTTAAAGGTCTGCCTTTATCTCAAGCTCATATATATTTTATATTTTTTGGTGTTAAAATGATAGGATAGATTTTTTTTCCTTGCTCAATTCTTAATTGGTGAAATCGGAAGGTAAAATACCTCTCTCTATGTAAAGAAGATTTGCACATATCCAAGCACACATGTAAAATTGCTTCATGCAATCTAAATTTGGAACTCAGTGATTTAGCAGATTTTTTTTTGTAGTGACCTTTGTCCTTTGCACAATGGAGTTTCCTTTTGATATGTTATCAGTTGTGGACAATCTGTTTTAACTTTATCTGAGCAAAATAAAAAAATTATCTTTACCTTCATATCAATCAATTCTTGTGTGGAAGAGATTTTTTTCCTTCTGGCTATAGGGACTTAAGTTCTCTCTCTCTCTCTCTCTCTCTCTCTCTCTCTCTCTCTCTTTCTCTCTCTCTCTCTCTCTCTCCTATATATTTTAGGAGACCAGAGCTTGACTTAGTAGGTATTGACACATAGAAAGAGATACATTTATTACTGTCAGCTAAAATTGACATCAGGTCAATTTATTTTCATGTTTAACACAGTATTTTAGGAACAAAATTTTGAGGCAAAAAAAAGCAAAGTTTATAATTCTATATTCCCAGATGCCCTTTATTAATGAATTAAACCAGGTATGTCATTAATAAATAAATTCTAATTTATAAACATTTTTGCTTTAACCAAAGACTTAGGGGTTGGATGGCATCTCACTGCTAGGCTCACTGAGGTTCTTACAAATTTGAATCCTGACTCTGAGCCAGGGTACTGGCTCCCACATATCTTCCTCTCCCTGTCAGCTTACCTCAGCCTGCACCTCTTTAGAGCCCACCATGGTCTTCCTCTGACACTCAGGAACAATCGGGAGCATTTTGGTCTTTATTTATTGGAACTGCATAATCTAATTATCTCTCATTAGTACACACCTGATTATTTCATTTATCTTTGTAAATGTGACAACAAAAGGCTCACTTTAATTAAGCAGATCAGCCATTAGCTCTTGTTTTATAGGAGTTTTAAACATCCCTGTCCTAATAGCACAGGGCACGATTATAATCAGACTCTCAGTACAGAAGAGTGCAGAGGACAGTTTGATTTAGAACTCCATTTAGGTGGATGTTATGTAGGCAGAGTCACTCTCCAACCACGGAGCTGCAAATTGCACTGGCCAAAGCCAGGGTGGATGCGAGAGGACCAGGCCAAGACCTTCTCACCTTCATTACCATAAAGGCAGTGACTTCATTGCTTTAAGGTTATTCATTCCTAATAGTAGTTGTTATTATTTGTCAGTCACCTACTATATCCCAGGCCTTGCTTGTTCCTGCAACTGTGTTAGTCCTTGGTAAGTCTTATGATATTAGTCGGAATAAGCTGTGTCAACACAGTCACCACAACTCTCATCTTAGACTGAGTCATAGTCTATTCTTCAGCCATTTTGAGTGACTTCAGCCATTTGAGTGGCTCAGGAACACAGATTTCGGTTAATCCAAATTCCATGTTCCAACATGAAAGCAGTTTCATGAAGGTTTTTTTTGTTTGTTTGTTTGTTTGGTTTAGTTTTATAGAACAGAGAAAATAGTAAATCAAGACATATTTAAAATGCTTTGGTGAGTATATCAAACAGGCGGGTACATCAGGAAGGGGGAAACTTTTCTATAGGATCAAGATGCCACTGATGACGCTCTTGGCTTTTGGATTGGTAGAAGCTGGTTGCCTGCTAAATTAATAGTTTCTAAAAGATCTTTTCTCTATTGTTACAAGATGTTAGTTCTGACTCATGGGGGCAAGGAATGGCTGTTCCTGAGGCCCAGAACTTAGTATGCAAGGAGGGAATTAGCTTTTGGAACTGCAACACTCCAATCTCTCCACAGTGCTCAAATCACCAGCCAATCAGATTCTGTAGACACAAATTCATTTCAGGAGTTTTCCTTCATAGGTGTTATCTTATTCCCATTTTGTGGATGAGTCAACTGAGGGTTGGAGGTTAAGCTACTTGTCCATGCATGCATAGATAAACAGTAGAGCTTTTATTCAATTTTATTACCTTGCACGTTGGTTTCTCCCTGTATTGATCAGGGTTCTCTAGAGTCACAGAATTTATGGAATGCCTCTATATAGTAAGGGAAACCATTGGAGTGACTTACAGCCTGCCGTCCAACTAACCCAACAATGGGCAGCTGTGTCCAAGAATCTAGTAGTTGTTCAGTCTCATAAGGCTAGGTGTCTCAGCTGGTCTTCTGTATAAGCTGGAATCCTAAAAAAGTAGGCTCCAACAGATGTGCTGGCAAGTAAGTGCAAGAGGTAGAGAAGAAGACCTTCGTAGACCTCCAGGTATGGCCCAGATTAAAGGTGTGTACCACTATGCCTAGATCTAAGCTATTCTTGGAACTGGTTCTATTCCAAGATGTCCTTGAATTCAGAGATCTGCTTGTCTCTGTCTCCTGGGATTAAGGGAGTGCACCACCTTGCAGGGACCTAAACTTTTCCTGACCACTAAACCTTAAGATCAAAAACCTCTGTCTTCCAGCCTCAAGATCTGAATCATAGCTATGCCTCCTATTTCTGGATTGTAGTTCATTCCAGATATAGTCAAGTTGACAACTGGGAATAGACATCATGTTTCCTGCCTAGCTTTTTAATCTTCTGAATCCATAATTTTACTCATTTCCCCCATGATAGGATAGATACTCAACCCACATTCTCCTGTTCTTGAAAATACTTTTAATCCATACCTTAACAATTTCATACATCTATACAACATAGCTTGATCATATCTAACCTTCTTCCCACTTCCCTATGCCTCCAATACTTTCACACCCTATTTCTCCTCCTCTTCCTCCTTCTCCTTTACTCCCCCTCTGTTCACTCAGTCCATACAGTGCTGCCTCCATGAGCCCGAGCAACCTGCCAGCAGCTCTACCACAGAAGGATAATGATTGCACCTTCTCCAACAGCGAACAAATGTCAATGACTCTTCCATAGTGATAGAGACTTATGATCACCTCTCCCACCTATGCTGGAACCCTGACTGACTTCATCTCATGTATGCCTTGTGCAGGTGACCATAGCTGTCTTGAGGCCATAAGGACAATGGCTATGCTACCATGTCTAGAAGGCAGTATTTTATGGTGCTCCTCTTCATCTACGAGCTCTCTGTGGGCATCCCCTCTGATCTCCAGGGTTCAGTGATCTCTTCATTGACCACAGCCCCTTCCCCCTACTTCTAGCCATGTGGCTCAGCTTAGGACTGGTCTTCCCCAGTACCTCACCAGTTGTTAGACAGATGTTTGAGGCATTCCTGGTGGTGCTTTAGAGGATTCTATCTGCACCTGCTTTTTACCAGTGTCAGGAAGGTCAATGGCTTCCAGGTGTCCCAGAGTACTACTTCCATCCAAATGGCCTTCATTCACCTTAGCAATTGCAGTGAAGGGCCAGCTGTGCAGCACGGCAGGCCCCGTGCTCAGGACCAGCAACTCGGCAAACTTTTGTCTTATTAAACCACGGCAGTGGAAAGAGCATGCCGCATGGGAAGGCCTGGGGTATGGAGAACCCAGGCAACTGTCAAGGCCACACTAGGAGAGTCCGACTTGAACTTGACAGGGTCACTGAGGAGTTTTCAGAACGGGCATGATGCTATTTTATTATTTCTTAGGTCAATTTCCACGGAGGCCAATAAAAGACATTCAACGTAATGGAAGAATGAAAGAGACACGAGAATCTTTGTGTAGACAGAAGGCATATGCAACAGTCTCTCTCTCTCTCTCTCTCTCTCTCTCTCTCTCTCTCTCTCTCTCTCTGTGTGTGTGTGTGTGTGTGTGTGTGTGTAATAATTACAGAAGGCGAGATCATGAATTTAAGATACAGTTGTGAAGGAGTGCAATTGGAGAGGGAGAGAAAGGGAGAAGTGATGTACAGACAATGTATTTATGTGAAAAAAAATTATAAATGGAAAGGCTGCACTTGATCGCTCACCCCCTGCACATAGCAGATGTGCAGCAGCTTGGTCTTCATGTAGGCTCCCCAACAACTGGGGTTGGGGCTATCCCTAAACCTGTTGCCTGCCTGTGGATGCTGTTCCCCTAACTGGGCTGTCTTGTTTGGCCTCAGTGGGAGAGGAGGTGCCTAGTTCTGCAGTGACTCTATATACCAGGGTAGGGGGTCATACCGGGATAGGGGTTCTCTCTTCTCAGAGGAGAAGGAGAGGGAGGATGAGAGGAGGAGCTATATGAGGGGGAGGACTAGGAGGAGAGGTGGGCAGATACCAAGATATAAAAATGAATAAAGTAAACAAATGAAAATGACTAAAAATATTTAGAAAGCTAAACTGTGATGTCTACAAAAAATGGTTAGGTTTGTATATATTCCTATGTGTTGAGGACAAAACCTCCCCAGACCAGAAGTCCAAAACCTCCCAGACCAGAAGTCCAGTGCAGTAGAGCTCTGCCTGCTGTGTGACTGAAGAGCAGAACGGGCAGTATGGAAGGGAGTTTTGTTGATGGGGTTGAACAAGGTGTGTCATTAAGCTGAAGCTATGCGAGGCTAATCTGCTCTAGGAGGGGGAGTCTCTTTTGCATATTTCATTACCACTCATCAATTATGAAAACAGAGGCAGTATATATATATATAAAAAAAATATATATATATATATATATAGAGAGAGAGAGTGTGTATGTGTGTGTGTGTGTGTGTGTCTGTGTGTGTGTGTGTGTGTGTGTGTGTGTGTGTGTGTCTGTGTGTGTGTGTGTGTGTCTGTGTGTGTGTGTGTGTGTGTGTGTGTGTGTGTGTGTGTGTGTGTGTGTGTGTGTGTGTGTGTGTGTGTGTGTGTGCACTCCTGTTTCTCCTGTGGGCACACACGAGTGTGGAGACTAGAGACCAGCATCTTTAAATTGCTGTCCACCTTGTGTTTTGAGACACGGTCTCTCACTGGCCTGGAACTTGCTGAGTAGGCCACTCTGGCTGGCTGGGGATGGCTAGGGCTAGGGATGCTTCTGTCTTTACCTACCTAGCAGTGAGGCTAAGAAGATTGTACTACTGCTCAGCTTTTCCATGTGAGTCCAGCTAACCAACTCAAGGGTAGAGCTTTGAAGTCAGCTGTTATCTCAGCTAGAGGATGCCTGACTCGAACTTGAGGCGATATTCATTGTGGTGATGCAAGGATGTGACACGGCTTCATGGTGGAGGGACAGCATTTATTAGCATGTTGGTTTCTCTCAAAACTCAAACTCTCTCTTCTATATCCAAGCAGCTACTCCAAGCAGCTACGTGGTTTTACCCATGCTTTGAGCCTGGTCCCCAGTGACCATGGAACTGACACTTTAAAAATGCCTCTGGCTTCTCCCAGTTGCTTTTGTTCATGTGGCTGTCTCTCCTCTGCCCATTAGCTTCTCAGCTTAATTGGTTTTGGCATTGAGACTTTTTGTAAAGCCAGTTACTCTCTCTATCTTGCTTAAGCGATCATATTCCATTTGATATTTTCTGACCTTCCTCCTGGGTGGAGGAATAATAGAGTATTTCACACAAGGATGAATTGTGACGTCGGAGGTGAATGTGTTGGGAGCTCATAAATCAACAGGAATCCCCAGGGACCACACAGGGCCTCCTGGCCTTGGCCAGTGCTCTTTAGACCTCTTTATGCTAATAAAACAGAGATTTCCCTCAGAAGGGCTCCACCTTTGCAAATGACACTCATAATCAGCTTGCAGCCCCGTTATAGTGGAGGCTTGTTTACCTGCTGGTGAGTGGTGATTTAGCCAGTGTAATGGGACTAATGGTACAGCTCTTAGAGGTTTAAGAAGGAGGATTTTGTCCACATAAACTGCATAGGTCGTGGAAGGCCCCGGAAAGAGGCAGGGACAGGAAATCTGTTTTCTACATGTTCTTGCTGAAAGTACAGGTGGGGAAGGATACTTTGGGGTCAGCTTTTTATACAAATTACTCAATTTCTGTGAATGAATTTTTCGGGTACCCATTTGACTACCTTAATTCTGCAAATTGGAAATGGGACAATTTTTAAAACAACATCTAATAGATTACTGTGATTTACTGCCTTCATAGTTAAAATATGAGCATGCATGCTACTGGGGGGGGGCACAGTCATTTAAGATGTGCTTGGTTTACTCCATGTAGGGTTAAGGTGAATAGGTTATTGTAAGGTTTGTAGATAGGGAGTGGATGACAGGAGCCAAGTGATCTCAGAGAGCTTTAAGAAGGATGGGGAGGAGTCTATTATCTAAAATGGTGATGCATTTTCAATGTAGCAGAGAATTATGGAGACATGAAGACAATCAAAGTCACACAAGAACTAAGGAAATATATTTGATATGGACATGGAATTTCACGTTACCTGTTGAGAAGTATGTGAAGTAAACAGGTATGTGGGTAGACTTTGAGGCAGGGTTAAGGCACAACCATGGGGAACGTTGGGGAAACGTGGGAATGAAAATCTACAGTGTACCAGGGGTCATCTGTATTAGGTTCATTGTGACCAGCAGATCTTGATGTATTTTGCTTTACTGCTAATCAAAGGGTTATGCTTCTTTAGCCAGACGGTCTTGACTGACTTCAGTCCAATGGTGTGACTTTTGTGAAGCAAAGTAGTCACAGGTGGATATGACATCTTAGTGTACTTCAAGCTCAGAGAAGGGAGTGTATCCGGCCCAGCCTTGGGGAATGCTATGGAAGGAAGAGAACTCATACATGGTTCAGATGTGGAGGGGACTCTGACAGAGACAATGGAACTGGAGACACTACACAGGTAAGGAAGACTCAGGCAGATGCCTGGGCCAGCACCTGCAGACTGTCCAGATGTACTGAGCTGACAGGGTACTTGATATGGCAGAAACCTGGGTGTGACAGAACAGGACAGGCTAGAAAACAAATCGGGAACATGTTCTGGATGGCCTTAAATGTTTTTTTCAAGTTCTGTATAGCCCTTCCCCCTGCCCCCTGAGGTTCTTTCCTGCTTTCAGAAAGTAGCAAATCTGAAAATGTAAATTGCCAAGCATCCTTTCCCCTTAATGTTGTGGTTTGAGTGAAGGATGTTCCCATAGTGCTTCAGTACTTGGTCCCCAGCTGGTGATGCTGTTATAGGGGACTGTGGAGCCTGTTGGTCCCCTCCAACCTGTGGTCTGAGATAGGAATAGATGAGACCTAATGCAAAATAGTATATCTACTTTAGACATGAAATGTTTCTTTTATATGGTTCTAGTCTTGGGTTGCAATGGCAAAGAGTCAGGCACCCCTGAAGGATATGGGGCCTTATTTTAGAAAAGGCCATTGAGGAGTGAACCCTGTGGGTTACATCCAGGCCATGAGCTACCTCCTGCTCCTGGTTCAACTGTGCCTTTCCCGCCACAGCAGACCACACCCTTCCAAACCGAGAGCCCAAACACGTCCTCCTCTCAGTTCTTTCCCTCAGGTATTTTGTCACTGTAATAGGAATAACTCATGTTATTCTTATTTCCAGTGTGTCTGCCCTAGCTGGCATTAGGCAAAGAACTTTTGGAAATTGAATTATCGGTGACCACTTCTTCGGAAAATGAGGGTGTGGAAACAATTCCTTTTGTGAGGAGAGTTCGAGGTCTAGTAGTTAGGAAAGGAACACAGATGTTTGTAGTTTTAACTAATTCTTATCCCGATTCTTATCTTGTTTTCTGAGCAGTGGGCAGTGCTTTTCTACTCCAGGGAGTGGCACAATCCCTTCCTTCAGTTCTGTGGATGAACCTTCTGCTGGAGACGCTGGTTTCTTCTAGGTCAAACTCACCCTTGGCTGCACAGTTCAAATCCTATCATCTAGTTTGTCTGTCGTACTCTATGTAGTTATTTTTTTTTTAATTTTTGCCTGTAACAGAGTTTTGTCTCCTTGTCCTTCGTTTTGAGACTAGTCTTCATGGGCCACACCCTTTCCAGGTAAGTCAGAAACACTAAGTTTAGAACGCAGGTCATATAATTTATGTGCATATTTTATATAGTTAATACTGGGGAGCACCCTTGATTTCAAGCAATCCACCAGCTTGCTAACCCATTTAGTTAGGTGTATGCGGAACCTCCTATAGTTATTAATAGATATTTTGGAGGAAATGGATACAGTCTATGCGCCTGTTTTCTGAGTGGCTTCTGAGCCTTGAGTTCATACTAAAGCCTGTCTACTCTTCTCTGATGTTCTCCAGATCTTTCCTTCTTCCTCACTTCCCTCTCCTTTGCCTGACATCCACTGGGTTGTATGCCTGGATTCCAGCTGGGGAGGCCCAGCAGGAGACTGGAAGGGGAGGGGCAGAGTGGGGTCAGAGTGCTCTGCCCTGTGCCCCTCTCTGTCCCTGACACAATAACAGTCTTCTGCAGACTCTAGCTGTCCTCTTTTCCTGTTTCCTGCTGGGGGCTTTAATTATTAGTGTCTTTGTAAACAAACTCTCCTGCAATGATTTTAGGTTGAGTGTGTCACCAGTGTCCTGGGCCCCTCCTAGGTCACACCTTGGTCATGGTCATGACTTTCCCCCATTATCTGTTTTAGTTATTTCTTTTTCAAAAGTGACATTTCTTTCGTACTGAAGTTACTCTAAATTAGTATTTTAATAACTGACAGCCTAAAGCATGTTCTTCCAGAGACTCAATACTGTTGTCTAATTATTTAATTTGTGTTTTACACATTCAATTTTGATGTATTTTAAAAAAATTATCTTATACTTTTATCATTTTATATAGATAATAACTAAAAAATAAGAGTTGTGTTTATTTATAGTGACTACATGATATTTTTATATCTGTCTCAAGCCTCAGAGTGGCTAAACTAAGCTCATTAAAGCATTTATTAAATGACGCCTCTGTCTTTTTTTTTTTTGCTGTTTGCTTTTTTTTTAATAAAAAAAATTAAAATCTGTAGTTACTCATTGTATTTAACTTCATTATATTTAACACGTTTCTTCCCAGATGCCTTTTCAATCAGAGCCCTTTGGTTGATGCCAATCAATACCTTAAGAAACACAGGAAGAGAATATGAGTATTAAATAGGAAAATAAATTATGCATAAAATATCCTCCAAACGGAATTTTCCTTTTAGGCTACATGGATTTATGTTATCCTAAACTTTATGTCTCTTACATCATTCAAACCACTCTCCTTTGGCAGGAGGCAGTGAATTATCTATTTGGCTAAATCTAACTGCCCAAATTCACTGGAAAAGGGCCAGCCCTGGACTTGACTCTGTTCTGTGTAGAACTGTCTCCAGTCTAATAACTCCTGAGTTGCAGAGTGATTTAGAGGGAGATTAAGTTTCTTCTTAGCCCATGACTTGGTGTTTCAACCTTGACCTAGTAAACTTGCCCTTTTCCAGGAGGAATCGGTAATGAAATCAGGGCCATCACTCAATCGCATCTCCTTCAAAAGGCCAAGGGAAAAAAAATAAATGGGAGAGTTTCTATGAGAGAAATTCCATTGTTGTACTTCCAGCTACAGCAAGCCAAGGAATCAAACCATTAAAAAAAACCATGAAGAAAGTGGGGGGCTTGTTTGGAAGAAGGACCTGAGAGAGCCAGCTGTAATAGGCTCACTGCTGGTTTTGGTGTCGCATAAAGCTTGTGCTAGGCTTGAGAACTTGCTAGCTAGTGAAGACATCTGCTTTTGTTAGTTATGGATAAAGATAGAGCGTTGAAGTTTTGCTACCCCAGGTTATTCAGGAAAGGAGTGGTGCAATCACTGTGCGTGCCTGGGAATTCCGTTTGTCTGTCTATTCATTCATTTATTTATCTAGACAGGGTCTCATACAGGTCTCCTTGGCCTCGTCGTATAGCTGAGAATACCTTTGAATTCCTGATCCTCCTGCCTCTGCCTTTGCAGCTTTGGGATTACAAGCATGTAATACCGTGCTTGGTTTATGTGGTATTGGGATCAAACATGGGGCTTCACGCCTCCTATGCGAGGGGTCTACACACAGCTTCGCCTCAAGCTCATCCGGTTATCCCTTCAGATCCAAAAGCCACATCCTCAAAAGGCTCTAACGCAGACTCCCCGTGTCAGCTCACTTAATGTGATGGCGTACTCACTGTGTTCGTCACCAGTACTGATTAAATGAAGCCTATTGACATTCCCGACAAGTGGATACTAATAACATGGTATTCATTTCTTCTTTATCATTAACGTCTAGTAGCAATCCAAGAGAGCCAGACACAGTGGTAAGCATATGCTCACCCTGATGCTTGCACACAAAAGTACTCCAGAACAACAATGCATCTAATAAACTGTTCAAGGATGGGAAGCCATCACAGAGCAGATTTCAGCTCTCCACTGTGAGAGAGGTCTGAATTCCACAGCTGCCCGGAGCCAACGGAGTGCTTGACTATACAAATAGATGTCTCCTGGTTTTCTCTGAAGCAGAAAACACCTTAGCAGCCCACGGTTTCCGGAGAGTGTTAGTTAATCAGTCCACTAGCCTCCCAACTCCCTCCTACCTCACACAGTGGAACCTGTGAACAGATAAAACGTGTCTCCAGCTACCACATACTCATTCCAGTGGCTCTTTGGTTGATGGACGACTTTCTGATTATTTAAAACAATGCCAGCCTAGGGCCTAGCAGTGGCTGCATGGTGCCTGAGATCTCTCGTTGTGCTTTGGGGCTCTTGCAGGGAGCAGGGGAGGAGGATGGACGGGAAGAGGGGAGGGAAGGAGCTCTGCAGTATGAGGCCTGGCTCAGTCATTTTAAAAATCAATACTTGCTCTCCAAGCCTTAGATAATTTAGAGAACATAATTCAGAATTCTCCCTTTCAGCATGTACCCTCCATCAAAGGGGTGTTTTCACACAGACTCAGCACAATGCTTGTGTGACCCAGGAATGAACAGATGAGGTTAAAAAGAGAGAAAGAAAAAAAATGCATCTATTCTGTGCATCTTTCTCCAAGCATCTTCTGGACTGTGTATGCATGCGCGTGCATGTGTGTGTGTGTGTGTGTGTGTGAGTGTGTGTGTGTGCTTATGTGTGTATGTGTGCATGTATGTGTGTTTGTGTATATGTCTGTGTGCTTGAGTGTGTATTGTGTGTGTGCACCTGTGTGCCTGTATGCCTATGTGCTTGTGTGTATGCCTGTGTGCATGTATGTGTGTGTGTCTGTGTCTGTGTGTGTGTGTCTGTGTGTGTGTGCTTGTGTTGTATGTGTGCATGTATGTGTGTTTGTGTGTATGTCTGTGTGCTTGAGTGTGTATGTGTGTGCGGACCTGTGTGCCTGTATACCTATGTGCTTGTGTGTATACCTGTGTGCATGTATATGTCTGCCTGTGTGTGTGTGACATAGTCCATGTGTCTATGTAGAACCGAGAACCTAAATTATGTCATCATAGAGTCTTATTTCATAATGAAGGGTTTTTTTGGGGGAGTCCATTATAAAATCTTAGCCTAAGGGATGTCAGCATTCTGTCATTTATTCCCAGCAGAACAGATATAGGAGAGAAAAATTCCAGCCCAAGGGCTGCTGAAGCCGCTTTTCACCTTATCCCAGGTAGTACCATCCTGTCATGGTCTGGCCAGTGATACATTCCTGCATTCCTCTGAATGGAGCAAGAGGCTTCACTTGCTTAAAAACCAGGGCAGTGACTGTTATTTAATCCTTTGCTGTCTCTTCACCGGGTTTCTCTAAAACAGGAGTCCCCAGTGGAAAACATCTTGGTCATTTAAGCACAAAGAGCCAAAGATTTCACAGCAATTTTCCAATACTAATTACATTTCATACAATCTATCATATGCACGGCTTGCAAAACCTTATTGATTTTAATGCATCCTCCTGCACTAGGAACAGGTTATTTTATGACATGTTATGTTACGGGACCTCTATGAAATATCTAGATCCTAAAATGCGGGCACGGATACACTCCCAATTATCCACAAGTGGATTATCCACTAGGTCTATTACCCACAATGCATTTTAAATTAAAGCTGCTGTCATTAGGTGACTCAGTAGCCCTAGGCCAAGTTGGATCAGCATGCTTCTGTCTAGCTGGAAATGGGGACTCACTCTGATAGTGCTTGCTAACATGCTTAGTGGGGACACCCTGTAACAATTATTATTCAAATGAAAGTGAGCGAGGCTTGGAGATTATATCTTATTTTGATATCACCTACATCATCAATTCCTTCCCTTAGCAAGAAAGATCAAGTGTCAGTGGCAAACATGTGCTCAGGAATGCATAATGAATATGGAAAGAAACATATTTCTCAGTACCGACTGAAAATGAATGACAGACTATGACAGTCTGTAATGAAACCTCTTCTTTGCTTCTTCCTGTATTTTGTCCTAATAGCTGCTCCCTTCTTTCTGGGCAGCACTGTGGAGAGAAAAGATGTGTTATTTGGAAGCAGAAAGATTATAAAAATGTTTAATGCCCAGAACTCAACTACAGTTATCTTGCCATTCATTTTCTAGAAAGAATGAGTTCTATATTGTGGTTTTCATATATGAATATCAGGAAATACTTAGGCATACCATTAACATCTGCATATTTGTATCATATTATATGAAGACAAAATATCATCTGGAATCAATAGTAGGAAAGACCTACTTCCCAAATTCATTAATTGCTTCATTGCTTCTACAGAGGATGCATACTAAAACAAAAGGTTTTCATCATGATTAAAATATATATTTGACAGTTGCATCATATTTTGCTTTTCAGTGAAGAGCAGGGTGGAACAAAGTTCTTACTGACTTCGTATTTTTAATGATAATAGAAATCCTGAATGTAACAAGAATCTGATTAGCCCTGAGAAGTCAGAGACTTTTGTTACTGTGTTTCTGTGGCTTTCTGTCCTTTGCTTCCATGACTACAGCAGAGGTGGCACACCCTCTTAGGGATTCAGGCAATACCTTCTCTGTCCATGGTCCTGACACGGTCCTGACAGCTATCAAGGCAGGAAATGCTCCCGCCTCTCTGAGCATGGCTTAGATGATGGGTCCTGTATCTATGACATCATTGCTTTCAATATATTTGTTGAACTCTTGGACTACCTACTAATTGGATTTAAACTGCAATTAGGAAAGTACTATGTGCTGCACGATATTAGAAAGAGACGTAACCTAGAATTTAGTTATTTTAAAACAAGCATACTTTATTTAAGTATAATCCTAGATGCCAGAAGGTGTTTCAAATATGTTCATGAGTTCCCTCAACTACACACAGGAACTGTACACTACTCACAAAAAACACAAGGCATTTGAGCTTTGCCTATAAGAATTTACCTGGACACCTTGAGTAATCGAAGCAGAGACAATGCTTCCTTTTAGATCAGTAATGAGAGACTCTACTTACCCGAAACCTATCTCATGTTCACCCAGTGATACAGAACCGGTGAAATGGATGAATTACCAGGTCCTCCTGGTTGCTTGGAGCTGGCAGCTTAAATACTTAAGTGCATAGCAACCGAAGTGAATAACATAGCAAAACAAACATCTTGGAGTGCAGTGGGGTGAGGAGGGTGTGTGGGGTCAGTTGGTGAATGGGGGTTAATTTCTGCTCAGTCGGGTGAGGTGCAAATGCATCAACTTTGCTGGAAAATCGCTCCAATTGTGGCCGAATGGTCTGGTTTCCTGCAGGATACGAGCAGCCTATTATTTCACGTTTTAAAAGGCTTGTTCAAGTCTAACCATTTGGATGGGAATCAATACAGCAGAGGATAGGGACAAACATCAGAGAGCACACACACAATCACCGAGGCCAAGTTTGTATGGCCATAATACCTCCAGAAATCCAGGAGGGGCAAAGCTCCTTTTGGTTTTCCGATCCCAGAGCTCGGATGACCCACTCCAATCTTGCAGGCCTCAGAGAAGACCATCCACCAAGAGGTCAGTTCAAGGCAGAAGCTGGAGTGGTCAGTCCTTCGAATGCCTGACTTTCCTTTACATTTCTCTTGTCGCTTTATTATTTATTGTGGCTTAGTGGGTGGGTGGCAGTGCATGTGTGGAGGTTAGAGGATAACTTGCAGGAACTGGTTCTCTTCTTCCACCATGGGGTTTCCAGGTGTCAAACTTAGGTTATCGGGCTTGGTGGCAAATACACTTTCTTACTGAACCATCATGACAACCTGCTACCTATTTTAAAGTCATAGCTGAAATGAATCATCCAAGAGACAGAGAGAGAGAGAGAGAGAGAGAGAGAGAGAGAGAGAGAGAGAGAGAGAGAGAGGCCATTCCTTGGTGAGGTTGGACCAACCAAGATAACTACAAGGCAAAGACAGCCCATGCCTCCCACGTGGTGCCAGGCTACCTGTCAAGGCTCGTCCAACGTGCCATAGTGCTCTGGCTCTTTGGTTAGTACATCGCATGGAGATGTGATTTTTCTCATTGTGGCTTCTGAAAGGAATTTATAGGCCCCATGTTTGTGAATTTACTTATAGCAAGTCATCTTTAGTTTAGGGACATTTTCACACACCATTATGGCACACATGGAAATGGGAATCTTTCTTCCGATGCCCATAGGAGTCCCAATGTATAGTTGGGTCTTCATTTGGTCAGGTGAGTGACTGAATCACTTCAGTTAAAAGAGAGATCGATGTCAGGCAAGTCTTCTTTAAATGATACGAGAGGCACCAGGGTGATTTTTCTAATGTGTTCAGGTTGTTCCAGAGAGCCAAGTACTTAGTGACAACTGAAACAGTGTGACTATATTGTGTTGTGCTCTTGCTACATTTTTGCCTCATTTCCCTCTTTATGTGTCAGAATCCCACCCGCGATTTCAGTGCTGTGACTCCACCAGAGGTGACAGCTCCCATCTGAATTGATTAGGAAGCACCTGGTCCCCTTGGTTGGACAGTTTGGGGTGTTATTGCGTTTTGGTCCTGTGAGGTTGTGTGGACTTGCACGCTAAAGCCTTGCTACACAAATCCACCCTCTGGCTCATCAAAAAATGAGTTCAGGTGCAATGGGGATCTTTGTCCTGTCCTACCAAGCATCCCGTCCTCTAGTCAAAGCCCTGAAGAAGGCGTCTAGTGAGGCCAAGTCTTAGGACAAAAAGAAAAATCCTGGTTGTTTGCTTCAAGCCATCCATGAACACAGTCAGAGTTAGGAGTGGGAAGGCAGACAGACAGGCCATGGCTGGTAGTTCGGTGCTGTAGACTCCTAGGGACATCTTTGATGGGAAGCCACTCACCTTGGAAATTTTAATCTAAATTTTTCAAGAAAGAAAGAACCCAAACAAAACTAGCCTATCAAGTATTTGCTTGTGTTCTAGGACTTCTGAGGTAGAGAGATGACCTGTAAAAAAAGACTGTTAATGTCTGAAGAGAAGCGGTGAAGTTTTCATAAACTCCGGGAGAAGTTGGGGAGCAGACAAAAAGTTAATAGGAGGTAGCTCATTAAATGTTTGGTGGATTATCTGAAACATCCGAAAGGAAGATACAGGGCACATTGAGTTAAGACTGCCATTTGGACAATCTAGAGTTGCCAACTCTTTGGTCCAGTGCACTGAAAAACATTAAAATGTATAATTTCACCAGAGGTCACCTACAATAATTGTATGTTAATTTAAGATTGTTTTGGAGAACTGGACAACCTCAATTTCTTCTCTCGGAGAGGACGCTGCACTATAGACAGCTCCATTGTTTCCCCTTAAACAGATCAGTAGGTATATATTCCTGTAGGGAACAGTTTGAATCATCTTCATGATGTAAACACAAGCCCTCAGTTGATCCAGGCCCTCACCCTCCCCAGTCTCTTCCGTCTCCTAAACCACCTAACCATAGCACTTGCTAATTTGAGTCCTCTTTAGTCTCTTTACAGGGATGGCGGTACCAGCTCCTTTGCAGTGGCCATGTGGTCAGGCCCCCACCCAGGCTAGCAGGCTGCCACTGTGTCTGTCGTAGGGGTCTGCATTGTTCTCTGGCCTCTGCTGTCTATGAACAATTCTTTCTTGCTTAATCACAGGGGACCTGCTTCTTCCACAGTGGGGGCGGGGCAGGCTGCTTTGTGTGCAGCAAAATCTTCCCTGGAATTGTGCACACATGCAAACATACACAGAAGAGCCTAGTCCTTCTGGATGAGGGAGGCAGTGTGTTTACATGTGGGCGAGCTCATATGGGAGTGTGTCAGCGTGCATGCACACACACACATACACACACACACACACACACACACACACACACACACTTTAATATTAGTAGCGACAACTAACCTGTTTGGTTTCATACCTACAATACTGTTTTCAAGCTTGTTTTAAAAAATCTTAAGGCATTTTTTTTCATACAGTATATTTTAATTATGTGTTTTCTTTTCCTCAACTCCTCCCAGATCCTCTCTGCTTGCCCCTACCCATCCAATTTTGTTCTCTCTCCAAAACAAACAACCAAAAACCAAAAAACCAAAACACCAAGAAACAAAAAGAAACCTGCCATAAATGAATATCAAAGCAAACAAACAAAAAAGACAAAAAAGACAAAAAAATACGCCCAGACAGAACAAAATGATACAAAAATCCTTAAAAATACTCCACAGAATTTGTTTTGTGTTGGTCAACTATTCCTGGGAATGGGGTCCAGCTTGGCCTGGGAGAGGCTGGGAAAAACTGACTTTCCTATTGCAGGTGGGTATCAGTTACAAATAGCTTCTGGGTTAGTGGTGGGACCTGAGTTCATTTTTCCCTTCTCAGTACTGGGACCCCATCTGGCTCGAACCTGTGCAGGTCTTGTGTATGGTCAGCAAGAATGTTCAACTCGCATAGTACTGTCTCTCCATCTTAACCAGTTGAGTTTCCTTTGCCTCGTTTGAAAATTGTAATTCTTTTCATCTGAGGCATGACAGTGTCTTAACAGTGGCCTGAAGCCTGCTGTCCCCTGTGCAGGACTCAGTTAGGAATTTTGGAGTGAGGATGAGACAGAGGTGTCTTCCTGACCCACGGTGATTGGAATTGAGGGGCTGATTATTCCGCTTGGCAGCTATGCTTTGCTGGGGAGCTTCCCTCAGCTGAAGAGCAGATACAATGCCCCGATTTCCACGTGAGGACCTTTGCTATGACATACAGACTTTGCTGCTATGGATCTATCACGCAGCTGCGTTACAGGGCAAAAGAGAGCAGGGATAAAAGTGGGTCCTTGCAAGCAGCCATTTCAATCAGGAGACGGTGGTAATCTGTAACCATTAAAGCTTACCATATGCCATCAAAAGAGAGACACACATCTTCAGGACTTTGAGGGCAGACTCAAAAAACAAAACCAATTTTCTAGGGAAGCAGAGAGGAAATTGTCCATTGACGGTATTTCGAAAGTATTTGTGTGGATCACTAAGCAGGAAGGTTTTTGTAAACTCCTCTTTAAAAGTGTTGCGTCTTTCCCTCAAAATGCTTAAGAAAATTGAGCCAAAACACCCATCTGCTGTTAATTCACGTTGTTTTGCTGGCAATGGCTTCTACTTTCAAGCCGCTGAGCACGGCTAGAGCGCCCCCTAGGCGTGGCAGTGGAGCACTGCGGGCAGGTGGATCTTCAGAAACAGAAGCCATGTTTCCTTAGGTTTCTAAGTCCAATACAAAAGCCCCAAAGCCGCAGACCTCTGATTAACGACCGACCGACTGACTGGCAAATGTTGCCTTTTGTTTAGGACTTTTCATATAGGCATCTCTTGGTGCCTTTTTTTGGTCACCAGAAAACCTCTATGGAGAATGACCCTGAAATCCAAAATTGACCATAAGCATGCTGCTGTCAGGTAGCCTGGTGGTGCTTGGTGGTTTAGTGCACGCTGGTTTACCCTGTCTCTTCGCCTCTGGGACTTTATTTTTCCCTCACTTATCTGGGAGCAAGAGTTCCATGCATGATGTCTTCTTAGTTACGGTAATGGGTATAGGCCTCATCAGACTCTTTAGCCTCTAAGACCTAGACTTAGGTTTTAGTTTTCATCCTGGCTGTCTTGCCCTCATTGCTGTGTGACTCTGGATAAATTACCACACCTCTCTGAGCTTCAGACTTACTTCTGTATAAAAGACGAAGAAGGAGAATACATCAGATATTGTTGATGACTGTATTATAAAGCATGACTGGAACCTTAAAATTGAAAGCTGTTTTTTAAAGATTTACAACTGGGAAATACAATATTTCATAGTAGCCTCGAAGGACTCAAATTTCTCAAAAGACGATAGATGTAAATTCGTTTTGGTGACCATGTCTATGAACTATAACTAGCAAATTCAGACTCGACTTATTTGAAGGCATATTCACATCCAACCTTGATGATGGTCACACGACTTTCCAGTTTTCTAAACTGAGGGATGTTCTCTCAATCATGATGGTTTCCTTCAGGCAAACAGCAAGACCTGGTGACAACTCTCTCCCCACCCCCAGCCAGCTAGTTGTCTAGTCATCATGCCCAAGGTCTCTGTTGGCAGCTTCTCTAGACTATAAGCTGTCCTGCGGTGTTAGTTATCTATAAGGAGGCCATGGGGAAGACCTGCTCACGTGTGTGTGTGTGTGTGTGTGTGTGTGTGTGTGTGTGTGTGTGTGTGTAACTGGATTTGAGCATTAGAGTAGTGGGCTCTGGGGTTGGGGAAATGGCTCAGTCAGCAGAATACTTTCTGTATAAAAAGATCTGAGTTCAGAGCCACAGCACCCATGTAAAAAGCAGTGATGCACATTTGTAATTCCCTCCTCTAGGAAATGGAGAGAGCGGATCTGGTGCTGATTTGCCAGCCTAGTTGAATAGGTGAGCTCTGGGTTCACTGAGAGACTGTGCCTCAAAAAAAAAAAAATACAGGGGAGGGGAAAAGAGGAAGACACCTAATGTTGACCTCTAGCCTCCACACGCATGTATACACACACACACACACACACACACACACACACACACACACAGAGACACGCAGACACACACTCCAATGAGGGTTGGAGTGGGGGGAAGGCTATGTTAACGCTAGGACCCAGTTGTACTGGCCGGTTTTATGTGTCAACTTGATACAAGTTGGAGTTATCACAGAGAAAGGAGCCTCCCTTGAGAAAACGCCTCCATGAGATCCCACTGTAAGGTATTTTCTCAACTAGTGATCAGGGGTGGGAGGGCGCATTCTGGTTGGTGCTATCCCTGGCTGGTAGTCCTGAATTCTATATAAAAGCAAGCTGAGCAAGTCAGGGGAAGCAAGCCAGTAGGTAGCATCCCTCCATGGCCTCTGCATCAGCTCCTGCTTCCTGACCTGCTTGAGTTCCAGTCCTGACTTCCTCTGATGATGAACAGCAAAGTGGAAGTGTAAGCTGAATAAACCCTTTCCTCTCTAACTTGTTTCTTGGTCATGATGTTTGTGCAGGAATAGAAACCATGACCAAGACACCAGTGTATGGAACAGGATCAAGCTCGCCTTTGGAAAAGACTCGCAGTCATTCCCCTCGTCAGACGGTACTGGTAAAACTTGGCCCTAGTCTCTTTAGCCTCCATGCCTTTGCCCAACATGTCCCATTTCCCTGAAAACCTCCTTTGAACTTGTTCAGCTGGTAAGAGTTCAAACAAAGCTTTGTGCTAACCAGGTATTTCTCTGAAATTGCAATATTCTTGGTATGTAATTGGCACTGGTATCTGGCATGTTCCAGTGTGGCTGGCTTCACAGCTGTTTACATAATAAAGTTCTATGTTTCCACTCACTACTACTGTTCCAGCAGCTTAGTGATTAAGAAACCACAGGGGAATGGCCAGAAGAATTTTTGGCATCAGAGGGAATGTGTATGAATGTCAGTGCTTTCCTTTTGTGAAGCTTTGATAAATCTCTAAATGTCGTATAGCAGATACGCAGCTTGGTCTCCATGCTGGTCCCCCAACAACCTGAGTGTGGGCTGTCCCTGACTCTGTTGCCTGCCTCTATGGATTCTGCTCTTCTTACTGGGCTGCCTTGTCTGGCCTCAGTGGGAGAGGCTGTACCTAGACCTTTGGTGAATTGATGCACACGGGACTGGGGATGTGGGCGAAGGGGTATTGTTACCCAGGAGGACCTCTGCCTTATCAGAGGAGAAGGGGATGGGGATGGAGAGAGGGACTGGGTGAGGAGGAGCCACTGGAAAGAGGGCGGGGGGGGGACTGCAATTGGGATGTAAAGTAAATAAATAAATAAACTCATGGGGAAAAAGTCTCTGAATGTCAATGTCTGCAAATAGAGGCACTGCGAACGATTTAGTCTTTATATTGCTTTGTTATCTGATATGGCACCATAGCACGGCCTAATGCTGATGGCTCAGTAAGTCATCAGTCCTGAGGATGATAGTTGTAACTTGCTATGCTTGTTATAGCAGACTGTCACGGACTATGTGACTTAGAACAAAGTCAGTACTTTTTCACGGTACCAGCAAAGAGACCAGAAGTTTGAAGTTAAAGTGTCTTCAGGTATGGTTCCTTCTGTGGACTTACAGAAGGAACCACAGAAGGAAAGACCCTCATAGCTCTCTCCCAGGTTCTGGGAGTCACGGATAATTTTTTGAATTCTTAAACATGTAGATTCCTCCCTCTGTTTCATTTCCTTCTGTTTCTGGGGTGAACCATTTTGAACTAAAGCAACTTAGGGAAGAAACAACTCATTTGGCTTATACTTTGTCATTGAGGAAAATCAGGGCTGAAATTCAAAGTAGGAGCTTAAAGTAACAACTATGGAGCAACACTGCTCTCTGGCTTACTCGCTCGCTTGCTCTGGGGCTCACAGTTAATCTAGTTTCCTTACACACTCCAGGATCACCTGCCTAGGAATGGTGTCACCCTCAGTGGACTGGGCAAGCCTACATTAATCATGAATCAAGACAGTTTCTCATAGGCAATATGTTGTGGGTTAGACTTCCTTCTCATTGCAGGGAATGTGTCTTCTGTACTGCCAGAGAAATCTAGAGTGTGACTAATGAAAGTCTTGCTAGTAGACAGACAGTATTTGAGCCTCTCACCTTTAGGACTGATTCCATGTGACCTGGATGACCACGAGGCTTGTGAAGATGGCGCCTGGGTAAGTATTGAAGGAGTGGGGTCTTAGATTAATAGACAGTCTCAGAGTGACAGGACTTGTGAGCACTCTGGGAAGTTTTTTCCTTCTTGCATGATCTCCAAAGAAGATGTTCTCATTCTGTAGGAAAAACCATTATTATTTCTGACATAGAAATAATAAAATTTTAATACTTAAATGTATATGCAGTGCTAGGAATGCTTGAATAAGATGCAAGGCAGAAACACAAAACAGTACAAAATTCAGACCACCTCCTTCCTTTGAGAAAACTAACAAATAACCCTCTACATAACAAAGGACAGCAAGACTGATAAATCATTTTATTGGACAGGTCTTGCTGGAATCATTAGAGTTAAGGTTGTATTATGTTTCCATTTTTAATCTCTGTTTTCAGGTATTTTTGACATACAGTGTGTGTTTTCAAGTCAGAGGAAATAACATTAAACAAAATGTGAGAAAGAGACCAATACAATTACAATCTACTATTTAAAATGACTTAAATAAAGTAAAACAAAAATGAAGATAGTGTTTCTGAAAGTATTTTATATTGTTATAGCTTCAAATAATTTTTAAGACATTTTTTACATTATCATCACTGCTATTAGAATTTGAGAGCTAAAAGCAATAGAAGGGAATACTTATTCAGAAAGGGAAACAAAGCCAGCAGAAAAGGCTAGCATGAATGCTCTCACAGAGGTAACATGCTCTATATACCCCAGTGTTGACCCTTGACCTCAGCATCCTGTCTAACTCACTACTGCTGCATAATAAATTCAATTACCTAATTTTCTATTCTGTAACTATTCAGATTCTTGCTCTCCTCACAACTGCTTCCTATTTTTCTATTTGAGCTGGTTATCTCTGAAAATATTTCCCTGAGCTAAAATATCCCAGAAAAAAAATTCAACTCTCTGTGAAATTTCAGCTTAAGGAATGCATTCTCTCTCTCTCTCTCTCTCTCTCTCTCTCTCTCTCTCTCTCTCTCTCTCTCTCTCTCTGTGTGTGTGTGTGTGTGTGTGTGTGTACGCATATACTATATGAAATAAATGTTCTTAGAGGCTAGACGAATGCACCAGACCCCTGGAACTGGAGTTACAGGTGCTAGATGTGGGTTCTGGGGAACTCAGGTCCTCTGCAAAAGCAGCAGTTACTCCTAAACACTGAGACATCTGCAGCCCCAACAACTTAAATCAACACATTTCAAAGGAAGCATAGACTATTCCCAATATTTTTATATAATTATGTTTAGTTTAATTTCCATTAAATCTGCACAGGAAATATAAAATAGGATCACAGAATCCAAATTCAGAATCTCATATTAAAAAAAGGACTAGACTCTCTATATCCCAGGAGGTTCAGATATAAGGGCTTGTGAGGCAAGTGGGAAGCTTGCAAACTCAGCTAGTAATAATTTGCCTCTATATAACACCTTTGCCCTGAGTAATCCCACTGAGCTAAATTTACACACCCCTCAGATACAGGGAAAATGAGCTCATTAAATTTTAACCATGAGCATGCTGCATCTAATTATAAGCTGTCTTGTCTTAACTCACGACTGCTACATGATAAATTCAATTACCTGATTTTCCTATTCTATTTATCTAATCTGGTTTCAGTGCAGAGGGGGGCACTCTGATGAATGAAGGGAAGGAATATCCCTTAATTCTCGAGTGATGACCTCACTAGAATATGTATGTACATGTGCACAAGTGTGTGAAATGTGTAATTCTAGAGTCAAAAGGTAACTACATCCCAGTCAGTGGAACTCTTTGGGAAGAATTAAGAGGAATGGCTTTCTTGGAGGAATCATGTCACTGGGGGAGGGCTTTTGGGTTTCAAGATCCCATGCCATTTCCAGTTAGCTCTTTCTGAAGTGAGCTCAAAGCTATTTCTGCTGCCATATCTTCTCGCTGTTGTGGAATCTAAATTTCTGGAACCATAAACCCAATTAGCTACTTTCTTTTATAAGTTGCTTGGTCATGGTGTTCTATCCCAGCAATAAAAAAGTAACTAAACAATCCTCAAGGCTTGGCTTTAACGATGTCTTAGCAAAACAAAATTTCGTACACCATGTGTTTCCCAGCTCTTCATTTTTTGCTCTGTTTCTGTGAAAAAGTTGTTTTTGTTGATCTAAGAGTCATCTCAACAAGAAAAAAGGTATGATCCTCTTCCTATGTATACATGAGCCGGGGACACTGATCTGAGAGTCAGAGAATGCCTGTGTTTGGGGCGGTCAATGATAATGCACCTGATGACTGGAGGTGGGGATGCTCACACGTTGTATTGGGATGCAACCCTACCCAAAAGTCAATGAGCTACAAAGTCCCTCTGAAGTGATTGACTCAGATGAGGCTGGTGCAGGGAGGGGGCACTGAATGAAGCTTTATAAAAGCTAAACTGAGGAGTGTGGGGTGTTCCTCATGGATTTTGGGTTTCTAGGATGGGTGTGGCAAAGATTCAAGAGGAAAGGAAGGGTTGGAGAGCTGCAGACTTGTGCATTTTACGAAGGCAGGCTGTGGCAGATTTCTTAACGAGCTTTGGTTCTCGATAAAATGAAGACACTGAATAAAGCTGCTTGCTGATTTCAGGGCGAGATTCTGAGCTTATTCAGTCACATGAATTCATATTTTTCCCTTTCTCAAGATTTAAAAGAATGTATGTGGATGTGTGCAGGTACCTGCTCATGCCTGCAGAGATTAGAGGACGGTGGGACCTAGAGTTATGGATGGTTGTGAGCTGAGCTGCCTGGAGTAGGTGCTGGGACTGAACTTGGTTCCTCTGCAAGAGCCACGAGTTCTCTTACTTGCTGAGCCATCTCCCCAACCACCTCATGTACAGTTTATTTATAACCCTTCACTTGGATTGGTGTGTAACCAGCAGCCTTGTCAAAAGAGAGATGGCCTCTTTAAAATGAGGAGGTAAACAGCTTCGCACTAAAGTTTAATAGATCGCTTTTGATTTCTAGACTAGTTCAAAGCCCCCCTTTGTTCTGCGGGGCTGTGCTAAAGTGTTGCCTCTTTTCTTTCTGTTTTCCTCAGGCAGACTCCTTCACCAGTGGAGACTATGGTTTCTTCCTTCTCACAGCTGAGGAGTCTGATGGGGAAGTGAACTAACAGAACTGCTATGATGGTTCAGTGCTAAAGGCATTTGCCACCAAGCCTCAGGACCTGGGTTTGATCCTTGAATTCATATGGTGTAAGGTGAGAACCTTCTCCTGGAAGTTTTACACTGACCTTAACATACACCCTGTGGCACACCCACATTTCCTGACTCTTAGAAAACAAATAAAAGTAAAAAAAAAAAAGGACTAATAAACAGTTAAAATTTAAAGACAAATAAAAATTGCATATCTTTGTAGGCAGTTTCATAATGTATTTTTCAAACCCTTGTTTAATGAGCCCCAGGTAATATTTCTTTGAGGAAGAAGGGGAAACTTCCCCCACAAAACTATAAAGCAGAGTAAATGCTTTTGAGGCCCTTATTCTGAACTTTACTTTGAAAATAGTAGTACTTACTTTTCTGTCTAATAACCTACTTAATTTCATTTTGAGTGTCTGTCTGTCTATCTGTATATAGCTAAGCTATATGCTTCTACCAAACATTTATCTACCAGCTACATCATTCATCTATCATGTATATGTTTCTCCATTAGCTATTTACCCGTAGTTTAATTATCCACCATCTCTTTCTCCCATCTATGTATGCGTATCAGATATCTGTCTATCAATTATCTTTTATTTATTATCCATTTATCATCTATCAGTCTATCATCTATATATCCATCTGTCTGTCTGTATCATCTATCTGTATCAATCGTTATCTTGCATTATCTTTTCTGCCTTTATCCTTCTTCTCCCTCACCCTCTTCTCTTCCTTTTCCTCTTCCTCCTCCTCTTTTTCTTGCTCTTCCTCCTCCTCTTTCTTTTATTGATTTCTGCTCCAGGCGGACTCATTTTGAAGCTTGGCACTTGCCTCTTCTCTGCAGCCATCTTATAGGCAAAAGCTTAAGCTCCCTCCAATAATCACTCCTAGGTAAAAGTCCAAGAACATTGCAATTAAAGTGTCAAATTTCAGAGGCTGAGCCAATTAGAACCAAGAGAACTTTTGCAAGAGAACTTTTGTTTTGGTGTATCTGACTATTCATATTCATAGGATACCACCTTGACATGACATTCTTTCAAACTGCCTCTTTTGCAGCCCAAGAGGTCTTAAACTTCCAGTGCTAGTCCTTACTTCTTCATACAGGCAACACACAGCACGGAGGGATAGAAAACAAAACACCTTTGCCAAGTACACTTACAGAGAATGTGAAATGATGAAGACATAGAGAATCCAGCGGCATAGACATGTTCACAGTTCTTCAATTTCCAAAAGGAATTCGGGGGGGGGGACTTGGATTAATGTAAATAATGTGATTTTTAAATAAAAATAAATATTGAGTGTCGAAGTGGGACTAGAGAGTGAAGAGACCTACAGAGAGCACAGAGGCACAAGTGTCAGGGGACTTTTCTGAGATCTCTCTCTTCCGTATAGATGGCTGATACATAACACATCAGGAGCTCGGCTGGGATCCACATTCATACCACACGCCTAAACCCAAGAGGAAAGAGCGAAAATCAAACACAAAGGCTAGCTTATGAACAAGGTGCTCTTGTAGCCTTTGCTAATTTTCAGGGAAAAATTCAAATGCAATCTAAACATGATTAAATATCTAAGGTGGTTACCAAATTGAAAATGAATTATAAAGAAATACAGATAGCTTTATCTTGCTACTCAATCCACCCTTGTTTATTTTTAAACCCTGCAAAGCTGAGTTCTTAGGCTGTGCTCCAGGTTCTCAAGCCTTTCTCATGTCCGAGGAGAGGCTGTGTGGCGAGGATAAATTAAACAGTCCACAGCACAGAAGACATCCTGGGAGCACCGTGAGGTTGGGGAGTGTAAGGTACCGGGAAAGGAGTTTTCTCTTTCGGTTAACAGCTGCTTAAGCAGCTATCTGGGGAATTCTTTTACAGAAAAACCCAGGTCAACCTATACCAGGTCAACTCCCTGCCTTGGAGAATGAGTGTACGGGATCCCATTCAGCACAAAATGCAACACTCTTCACACAGAAATCAATCAATATATATGCTGTGGCTGGTACCTGAGTTTACTTAATGTCTCCCCTTTATGTGGCTCAAACTGCTTTGACAGAACAGGTTTCGCTGAGATTTTGAGCAACCCACTGTTGAATAGAAAACAGCTCCTCCTTCCTCATAATTTTGCAAATGAGACAAAAGGTAGAGAGAGTAGATACCTATTTGGCTTCTGTCCCTTGTCCTTACAGGCCAAGCCATATTACCTGCTTAGAATGTAGTTTCCTTCATAGAAAATGAAGTATTTGAAACTACACACTTCCAAAGTGAACATTTCATTTTAAAATAAGGATTGAGGGTTAGAGTTAATGGCAATCTTGCTTCAAACAACAACAACAACAATCTGTATGCATTGTTATCATGGTGCCTTAATCATTGCCATCAAGCTCCACCTGCATGATGTTGAGCATGTTTACAACCATGATTGCCTTGGATATGAACACTAAGCACAGGAGACAGCTGCTATTGTCTCCATTTTCTGTGAGGGAATGCACAGCGAGGGGCTAAACAAGTTTCTAAGATTATACAGCAGTGAGTGGTGGGAGTGCTAGCTACGTCCTATTCACTGGTGTGGCAAATTCCTAAAATTATTTTCTTTCCTTTTCATATTCTCCAGTCTCACCTTCTCCCAGGCAACACAAGTCTGCACATACATGCTACAAAGTCTGGCTTATTGGAAGACTGGAACACTGCAGACATTGCTCAGCATAAAACCAGAGCTCTCACACCTAGCTGATGATACTTGTTGGCTAGTTAGGGAGGGAAAACCAGTTTTCTTTAAATGTATGGTCCCAATATCTCCCAAGAAAGGAGAAATAGATTATAGTGCCATGGAGAGATGAAGGGGAAACTAGAAAAAGAAGATTTAGAGGGGATATGGGAGAACAGGGTAAAAGGCAGGACTTTGGGGGGGGGACAAGTAGCACTGAGGGTCCTTTGAAAACTGTAGGGAAACTTACTACTGTAGAAGCTTCCTAAAATATGCATAACCATTAATGGAATTTAAAAGCAGTTACCACATAATGGGAGAGAAAATGACCCAACTAGACAGCTTATGGCATCAAGGAAAACTTCCAGTATCAGGAATGGGTTCTATGTTGTTGAATCCTTGGTCAAAAGGGTTCCATGGACTCCCCACATACCACAGGCCATTGCCAAGGCTACCACTTATTCTCCATAACCTATGGTCAGTCACTATTGCTAAGAATGACACTTATGTAATTGATCACAGAGAGGTTGAATAGGTTTCCAACTAGAAGCTTCACCCCTACTGTATCATGGAATTTTTGGCGGGGAGTTCTATCCCTTTCTTCTATTTAGCTCCCAAATAAAAGGCACAAACACCTGCATTTTATTTGCAAGCTGCTGGCACTGTGCTGGGCAGGTTCTGAAGCTACTCTAGCCCAGCTAAGAAATTAATAAACAGGTAAATGCCCCAATCACTTGCCAGCTGTGTCTTGCTCAGCTTCATGTGTAACCTCAGGGCAAGCTTCTCTTGGCCAAGTGCTCATGATCCATCCTGCCCCATGGCAACCTTTTCCTTCCAGCTCCTCTGTCCTTCACATCATGGTCCCTAAGTGAGACTCCTCTACTTGATCTCTAGTCTGAGCTTCCTCTCTCTCCTACCCTGTCATGGGCTCTAGTCTTTTTAGTAACCAATCGGGGACTATTGGGGAACATTCTTTATAGAACATTGCTTAAAACAGTACCCTAATGCAGGATGATATCATTATGCAGGTGAAGGCAGGTATAAGATATAACAAGGCCTGTCATTGGATGAAAAGGAAGGATGGGCAGGAGAAAAGTTTTAGAGAGGAGGAGGAGACCGAGAGAACATGGAGGCGGATGTTAAGATTCCTCTCTGCACATTTACAGTTGTTATGAATATTCTTAAGGGATGGATGTGTACAGGGCTTTGTATGTCTAGGTGGGCAATTATATATTATCAATTGGATCAGAGTTATTGTATTGTGTGTTCTTTCATGTGGTGATTTAATTGAGTTCAAGAGAGTATATGGTGGCTGGAGACATTAGGCTGCCACAGAATTGGGATGTATATGTCTGGCATGGTGGCAACCTGCCTCGGGAACTAGATAGGTAGAGAGATTGTTGCCAGGCTCAGAGAGTAGCCATCAGCAGTGTGATATGGGATAGAGGAAAGTGGATGAGATGCTTTGCTAACTGAGATGAAGATATCTACCAGATATCTTGGGGCACTACAGTGCCGGATCTTGTGAGGAGTAAAAGAAACCTTTTATTTTAGTTTTACTGTGACACCCCAAGATCAGGTTTTAGTGTGGACAGGGTCACAGGACTCATCTCCTGAATACTCAGTGCACAAGACTGACCCCAACACTATTGGCTAGCATTGATGGTGCTCAAAGGTACCCTTCACACTGTGCACTTCCCTATGCAACCTGCATTCTGTACTCTGTGCTGGAGGAGAAAGGCAAGCATCAATATCACCCAGCTACAAGCCCTATGACCTACAGCAGCTACCCTGACTACAGTAAACACTGGTGCGATAGTGGAAAAAAATGTTATGGGAGTAACCAACCACTGTCTGATTGTATTTGAGGCACACTCCATGGAATCAAATGGAACCTGACACCACTAAAATGGCCAAGAATCAGAGACTAAGCAGGATGAGCATGGGCCTAGGGAAACATGTGATACTATTATTATGCTAAAGGAACATAGCAACTAGTTGACTCCTAGTACAACTTTATATCAGAGCCTTGCTCAACCCTCACTGGAGAAGCTTCTTTTCACAGTAATTAACATAGAGAAACATAATTGTATTTATGCAGACTATAAAAGACTTTAGAAGACTGAGTCTTAAATAGGATGCCTTTGCCAAACCCTTCTTACAAGATTTAAGGATCTGTGTGGAAAGGGAGGTGGGAAGATTGTAAGGGACACAGGTGGTGATGGATGACTCCAAGAAAACAGTGTCTTCCAGACTCAACAGGACTGATGATCATAGAGATAGATTGATAAATCATACATACTGTGGTACCACCCAACAGACCTGCACATGTTCAAGCCAGATGGAGTTCTAGAACCGAGAAAGGGAAGTGGATATGGTGTCTCACCCCAACCAAGAAACTACTTGGAATTGATGTATGCTGGTAAAGATAAGATCAATTTCCTCCAATGGAGTTTCACTGGGTATATTCGACCACATGCCAGGACAGGGACCTGTTCCCAGAAGTAGTTAGTCAACACAAAATGAACTCTTCATTTTATCTATCTATCTATCTATCTATCTATCTATCTATCTATCTATCTATCTATCTATCTATCTATCTATCTATCTCTATTTTTGGTGAGGGCTTTTAGTTTTGTTCTAGCATTTTTGACTTATTAGGCTTTGTGTGTGTGTGTGTGTGTGTGTGTGTGTGTTTGTTTTGATTTTAATGCTTTTGCTTTTAGAAAAGAGAACATGAAGTTGGGTAGGCAGGGAGGTGAGTTAGGAAGTATCTAAGAGGAATTGGGAGAGGAGAAAGCCATGATGAAACTATATTGAATGAAAAAAATTTTCAGGCTAGAGAGATGGCTCAGCGGTTAAGAGCACTGACTGCTCTTCTAGAGGTCCTGAGTTCAATTCCCAGCAATCACATGGTGGCTCACAATCATCAGTAATGGTATCTGATTCCCTCTTCTGATGTGTCTGAAGACAGCGACAGTGTACTCACATACATGAAATAAATAATAAATAAATCTTTAAAAAAATTTTCAAATGAAAGTTTTAAAATGGTGTGACCCCTGGTAGGTTGACCATGCTCTAGAGGATCTCCTCAGTCCAGGAATGGATGGGAGCACAAATTGGACTCAGTGGTTATAAAAAAAAATGAAGCTGAGAGAGGACTATAGGGTAAACTTAGTAGACATTAGGGTGAAGGAAGAAAGGGATGAATATTATCAAGATATATTATATGTATGTGTGGAAAAACTCAACAAATAAAGAAAAAAACATCTAAAACTGACATTGAAACCCAAGCTATTAATTTAGAAGAACAGTTAATTCAACCAACCCCATATTCACTTGAGGTATAACCCATTACAAAAATTTTCTTCCTCCCACCACAGAGTGTTCCAATTTATGTAAGTGAAGAGGTCTCAAATTATCTAAGTGCCTTGAGTTATCTGGATGACAAGATTGATTTTCATGTGTGACAAGTGTAATCGGTCTCATTACTTTATAGTCACACCCCACGTTCTCCTAAATTACCAAGTTGGGATGAGACAAGAACATGGGATTATTCTCCAAAGGAAACATCATCTGAATCGATATTTTATTTGGTTGTAGTCTCTGATAAGTATTGATTCATAGATTGTTGAACTGAGTTTTAGTTTCTATCAGCCTTGTTAGAATATAACTCTTAATTAAACTTTTGGGGGAGCAGAGGAGACTCCTTTAGAATTAATATTGACAACCAGTTGTCACAAAAGATGGCTTTTGGAAGCAAGAAAAGTTTACTGTTTAAATATTTGGATTTGAGTGTAAATGTGTTGCTTTCCCCCAGACACAATAGGTCTACTGCAAAGATAAGCAAAGGGTCCCAGCGTCTTAGCTTTTCATTACTAACTCTAAAGATCATATTGCTTGCTTTTTATTCATATAATATCTTGGATGGTCTTCTGGCCTTGCCTCTTTAGATCTGTGTTCAGTGGGGGACCAGCAGTGTGAATGGAATTGACCTTCCCTGACCTCTTTCCCCTAATATAAACCTTGGAGATGAAAACCAGAAGAACACTGGGTAGGCAGATCACGTAAATCTAACTAGCACCTCTTATTTGCTCTCTGGTTGAGAAAATTAGACTCCGGGTATGCTGCGAGCTACATTGTCACAAGTGCTTTCTTCTTATGAAGCGAACAAAGAAATCTGAGCAGTCAGCAACTTAGAGATCTGCTAGTGGTACCCACGAGCGACAGCCAGAAGCAAAGAAGATAAAATGAGGAGAACAGCTAACATCTTAGAATTCAACCTGCTGGGTACCCTCCAGCCATGGCCAGAAGCAAAGGAGAGGATGGAAAGACAGGCAGAGTCAGCATCTTACAGATCACCCAGTGATACCCAGGAGCTGTGCCTGGAAGCAAAGGAGAGGCTAGAAAGTCAAAGATGCAGAGGTCTCTAGCACAGCTCTTCTTGACAGCTATAAGATTAAATATATCCACTACAGTGAAGGCAGGTCTGGGATGGGGGATGGGGGATGGGGGATGGCAGGTATGAAAGAGATAGGGGACTAGAACACACACCCTTCTGAGAGCTGGTCAATGACAATCTCGTTCTTTGTCCTTTACTGTCTCACACGTTTTCTTACTCTGTAGGAGGCTTACCTGGCACAGATGAGTTTTGAAAAACTGCCCTGTCAGCAAGTTGGCAAGTTATTACCTTGTTAATTAGGGTCGCTGCTCACTAATAATTCAACCAATAACATGGTATTTTTTTAACAAGGCATTTACTGCATTTATTTCCTTTGGCAAGAGCCATAATAAATACAATGACGTTTATTAATTTATGAAGCTTTTATCTAATATAAATGCATTTGCCACAGTCCTAAATTTTCTTCGGCTCCATAACCATATCTTACTGCCCTTGTGTTTTCCAGACTCCGACATACAAACTTTCCCTGACCCCTTGTAGCCTATCGGGAGCTAAACCCATCTTATAAGATGCTTTAAGAGTTAAAGGACATAATGTATGGGAAATTGATCTGGATATACACAAAAATTTAGTAATATAAAAATTATTCAATAATGATTTTGAAACAATAGGATATGGAAAAATATCCCTACTTCACTTAAACATACATAAATTTTAGATGATGTAAATGTTTAACTATATTTATTATCATGTCTGTATTAGAGGAAAACATAGGCTCCCTTTCATCTTTGTTAGCATAATCATAACGAAAAGATAACCTTACTAACTATAGTAATTCTGTCGGGGGACTGGAGAGATGGTTCAGCACTTAAGAGCTTGTACTACTTGTATGGGGGACCGGAGCTTGGTTCCTGGCACTCATATTGAATATCTCACAACCTCTTGTAACTCCAATTTGAATGGATCCAAAACCCTCTCTGGCCTCTGCAGGTACCTGAACTTATGTAGCATATACACATGCAGATATGCACACATGCACATAAATAAAAATAAATCTTAAAGATCTTATCTAGGAGAAACTTCATAAGAGCAGGGGAAAAAACAGGGAGAAATATCTTTAATTTTATCACAAATGAAATATTTTCTTGTAATATTTAAATCTCCCATGGGTTGAAAAGATAACTAGTAATCTAAAATAAAAGTTGGCAAATTATATGAACAGTTTACAGAAAAGAAAATACAAAAAACCCAAGACATCACCAACTTTTTGCTGAAGAGAAAGTCGACAACCAAGTTCAGTGTTCTGAAAAGAATACCTCTGTCTAGGTTCCTGACTGCTGACATTGTGCTACGTGGGCCTGGTATCTAAATGAGACAAATTACCATTGCATATGCTAACGAAACTTGCAGGAGTGTGAATACAACCTGTAGAGATGCACAAAAAAACCCCTTGGAAACATGTACCTTGCATCCTGTCGTGCCTGTTTACTATCTCCTTAAAGCTAGGAGAAGTTCTGCAGCCTTACTCCCACTCTCTTAACTTTTTGAAGAGTCAAAGCTAATAGAAAGTCCCACAAACAACAAAATCACAACCTGTGAGAGTTCTTGCTCCACACCCAATCATTATCACATATATATATATACATACACATATATATATATATACACACACATATATCCTTATCTTTTAAAAGAAATCTTTTATTATTATTTATTATTTATTTTATTTAATATTTATTTTTATAGAATTTATGTGTGTAAGTGTTTTGACTGCATGCATGCATGTGCACCATGTGCATAACAATCGGATCCCAGAAACCAGAGTTGTGGATGGTTGTCAGCTGCCACTTGGGTTCTGGGAACCTTTGCAAGAGTAACAAGTGCTTTAAACCATTGATCCATCTCTCTGGCACCATTCTTAATTTTCATAATGTATCTTTATTTCTAATAATAATAATAATAATAAAAGCAACAATAATAAATATAAGTAGGTGATTGTTGATGTGGATATTTCCTGATTTTTGTATATGGTAACATACAGAAAAGTTTTTTTTTTTAAATTGGATTTTTTAAAATTTACATTTCAAATGTTGCCCTTTTCCTGGTTTCCCATCCATAAACCCTCTATCTCATTGCCCCTCCCCGTGGGTGAGGGTGTTCCCCCACCCACCCATCCCTTCCCACCTCCCTGCCCTGACATTCCCCTACACCGGGGCATTGAGCCTTGGCAGGACCCAGGGCTTCTCCTCTCGCTAGACCAAGGGCTTCTCTTCTCACTGATGCCCAACAAGGCCATCCTCTAGCTACATTTGCAGCTGGAGCTATGGGTCTATCCATGTGTACTCTTTGGATGGTGGTTTAGTCCCTGGGAGCTCTGGTTGGTTGATATTGTTGTTCTTATGGGGTTGCAAACTCCTTCAGCTCCTTCAATCCTTTTTCTAACTCCTCCATTAGGGACCCCATTCTCAGTTCAATGGTTGGCTGTGAGAGTCTGCTTCTGTATTTGTCATGCTCTGGCAGAGCCTCTCAGGAGACAGTTATATCAGGTTCCTGTCAGCATGAACTTCTTGGCATCAGCAATATTGTTTGGTGGCTGTATATGGACTGTATCCCCAGGTGGGGCAGTCTCTGAATGGCCTTACCTTCAGTCTCTGCTCCAAACTTTGTCTCTGTATTTCCTACTATGAATATTTTGTTCCCCCTTTTAAGAAGTACTGAAGCATCCACACTTTGGTCATCCTTCTTCTTGAGCTTTATGTGGTCAGTGGATTATATCTTGGGTCATCTGAGTTTTTAGTCATCCATTTGCTTATGAATTTCATGAAATCATTGTTTTTAATAGCTGAATAGAACTCCATTGTGTAAACGTACCACATTTTCTGTATCCATCTCTCTGTTATAGCTATTATAAATAAGGCTGCTATGAACATAATGGAACATGTGTCCTTGTTATACATTGGAGCATCTTTTGGGAGTGGTATAGCTGGGTCCTCAGGCAGTACTACTATGTCCAGTTTTCTGAGGCACCTCAACACTGATTTCCTGAGTGGCTGTACTAGTTTGCAATCCCACCAACAATGGAGGAGTGTTCCTCTTTCTCCACATCCTCACCAACATCTGTTGTCACCTGAGTTTTTGATCTTAGCCATTCTGACTGGTGTGAGGTGGAATCTCAGGGTTGTTTTGGCTTGCATTTCCCTGATGACTAAGGATGTTAAACATTTCTTTACGTGCTTCTCAGCCATTCAATATTTCTTTACGGTTTTGTTTGTGAGTCCATATCAGCTTGGAGATTCTGTTCCCATCCTTTTGGGTGAGGATGTAATATGCCATTGCAAAGGTAAAACAATTTATTCAACCAAATCTAATGTTACATGTCAGAGTTACTGCCAATATTTTGCTCTTCTGAAATTCCACCATGAAAAAATTTTGTGTATTTATTATTCTAGAAATGTAGGCCTCCAGAGTAAAGTGTTGGTTTTGACAAACAGTAACACCATGTGGTCCTCAAGGTGCCCTCTGTGGTGTGTGACAGTTTTATGTTTTCCAGATGCTGTGTACAGCCAATGCATCTACATAACAGAAGCATCCATGAGTCATGCTTTGTCTGTTGAAATATTACTGGGAGCAGTTTATTAGACTCAAAATACAAATAAAGAATATACAACCATCTGAGATTCCGTTCCGTTTCTCTTGGTTTGATATTTGTCAAGAAGCAAAGGGTTGCATTACTGTTCCGTGCCCGCTATTTTAGGTGCACACAGTACAGGTCAGCTCATGGTGCAGAAACCCAACATCCAGCTCTCCACAGGGGTTCTGAAGTTCTGCAGGGCTGCTTTGGGCTTTGTGAAGATCCACAGGAAGTTAGAAACCCTGGAGAGTCACTTTGCCCTCTTTCATTCATTCATTTCATTCATTTCTAAATGGCTGTTTCAGGTTGTCTCAAGAATACTGCAAAGAATCATGTTTGTGATGACTGGACAAGTGTTTTAGGTGTTTTTTTTTTTTTGGAGCTGGGGACCGAACCCAGGGCCTTGCACTTGCTAGGCAAGCGCTCTACCACTGAGCTAAATCCCCAACCCCTGGACAAGTGTTTTAGCCCAGCGTTCTGGCTCTTCTCTCATCTTCCTATTTGTGTCCGTCTATTTTTATAATAATTATAAACAGAAAAACCATCTGTTAAAAGAGCCCCATAAAACGCCTGGCTTTCGACAACATGGCTTACTAGAGGGCTATGGAGTAGCAGGGCTATGGCTCTCTGATCCTTTGTGTCCATTATTCGTCTCTTCTTTATCATTTCCCATTCCAAAACTCAGAGCCAGATTTCTAGAAAGAGCTGGAGCTTCACCTAAATCTTAGCTGTACAGAAAAAAAAAATGAGATTTCACATACGCGATTAGCATCTCTAAAATGGGCTAGCAATGCCTCTTCAGGGATCCATGTAGGGTTCTATCAAGGTGTCTCCTGTGGCCTGAGTGTGTAGACGGCTCCTCTTTTCTCACTTCTGTACTTTTTGCTCCTTACTCTCCCTCCCTATAGGTATCTATTGCTCAAATATTATCATTAACACCAATAAAATATAGAATAAAAAAGATAATACCTCACAATCCCTTAACCACCTTATCATTTTCACTTTCTAGGTTTCATTATTATTTAGCCCCGGAGGTAGTCTTTAGACACAGGAGCACTCTTTGAGTGACATTTTGTATTAGAGAAAGTCAATATTCTTTGAGAGTGAACAAATGAATACTCCCCGCTTTTCATTTTTAAACCTCGAGCTTAGGGTTTGAGGTAGAGACTGTCCAGGTAAAGGAAAGAAGAAAGGGAAGAAAAGAGACAAAGTGGAGGGATGCGGATAAAGGAGGAAGGTAGTAACCATAAAGTCTGGAGTGCTCTTGCAGACTAGGTCTTTGAGGTAATTCTCCTTCTTTCACCAGGATAAATTTCTGTTTCAGATTGTGATTATGGATTAATTTATGACTTCCTTTAATTGTCTGAGCAATGCAGGGTTAATGTCTTGGTGAGTAAAGTTCTTCTGTTTTATGAGAGCAATCACTTAATGAAAATTAGGCTATTACTTTTTATCTCCCTCTCTTTGGCAATGCCTGATGATACCATGGGACACTTCTGCAAATTTCCCTCCCCTTGCTCTGGGTTAGGGGACTAGATCTTTATTTGCCCTTGACATATTGAAGATTTCCCAAGAGCAGTTAGCATGACTGAGATCAGAAGTGCCCCCTAATAGACTGGGTTAGATCAGGAAATCCACCCAGGGCTGTGGATGCTTTTGTTTTTGAGTCAATACTGATTTTAGGAGCAGCTAAAAGGAGGGCAGCGCTGTGGCAGACCTGCATGTTAAGATACGTGGTGCTGATAGTGGGAACCAATGGGCTAACCAGCTCAGTTACTACCCAGGCCCATATCCATGGCTCCAAATTGGCCCATCTCAAAATCTTTATCATCTGCAAATGGTTGGGATGCATGAAAGGGCCAGTCCTGCTGATCCAAAGCTGCAGAATTTCCATGACACAAGGCAGCAACAGGATAACCAAGAGGAGTGAGTCCGAGTGACAATCCAATATTGATGGTATCCCAGAAGCCTAAAAGCTAGAACCAGACCCATGACACATTGCAATGAATATATGCAAGTTAAGATGTGTGGACAGAGGGATATACTGTGGGACACACCATAACGTACTACAGCTTCCAGACTGAGATATTTCCTGTGCTTTGTTGTTTCTGTTGCTTCTGTTGTTGTTGTTGGTGGTGGTGGTGGTGGTGGTGGTGGTGGTGGTGGTGTTGTGTGTAAGGAGATGAGTGGGATTTGGATGCATGATGTGGAACACACAAAGAATTAACAAAAAGTTAAAACAAAAAACAAAAAACAACAACAAAAGAAAACGTAGGCAGTGCTCTTACTAAGTCATCTCACCAGCCCTATTATTGGATCTTAAGAGGTATTCATTAGTTTGGAAAGTCATATTGTGGTGATGGCTCATAGTATTAGAGTCTTTAAGATCATACATGTACCTCAGTCTAATTGGTACCAGTCTGTATTGGTACTAGGAAAGCATCTCGCGACCTCTTTGGATTTATTAGTGTGGTCATCCCACGGCAGCTGCATTTCAACAGTGAAATGCAGACTGTTTTATTATAGCCAACTTTCCTTTTATTTGTTCTTTTATGGCATTACACTGATTTAAAAAATTTTGTGTGAGAAAATTATAGTACCTATTAATTTCATTTCAGGGGAAGGTGCTAAAAATTGTTATAAAAGAGGATTTGTACCATGAGAAGTACATGTCTCACGCATAGATAATTGCCACAACAAATGGTCAAATCACATGTGTGGTGGGAGCCAAGGCCTGCACACAGAAACCGTGATTCTGTGAGTCTTTGTGGCTGCTGCTGCATGTGGTGAGGTGAGTCTCTTCTCTGCAAGGTAGATGCAGATGGGGAAAGCCTACAGTCTCTGTTTGGACGGATAATGAAGGCTCTGTAACCCAGCATCTGATGTGACAGGGCATAGATAAATGTCATATTGGATTATAAAGTTAGAAGTTTTATGCTTCTTTTCTATGTGGAAAACAAAACAAAACAATGACACCACACCTTCAGTATGACAGATAATTATTCCACATCTTCTATCAGTCAGGGTCTTTTGGAGATTTTACAGAGAAAAACAGACAAAGACCCATGGCTTTCTGAGGCTGCATTTGTTAGGGCACCCAGGTTGCAAAGTCTGTGTATAGGACTAAGACTTCAATATGGTGAAAGGCTCTGGACAAAGACTGAGCCACATTGAGAGGCTAGGGAGGTCAGGATAGCTGGGCAGGGTAATGTTTTCATGGGGGGCAGCACCGATGTATGGAGTGATTTCACACCTCTGGGTAAGGTAGGCCATGGACCCTTCCCATCCAACACTCATGCGCCCTCCATCTTCGCTGCTTATTCTCCTATTACAGTCAGCCTGGCATCCTATTCCAAGAGAGCCACACTGGCTCGTTATTTCTCCTGTTCTTCCACTCTACTCTTGGCTCCCATGTAACTTGAGTTCATCCCTGCTAGATTGTTCTTTCTGAAATCTGAATCTCTATATGTGGCCCCTCAACATTTTAAAACTTTAATTTTTGCACACAAGCTGTGGTCTGCTGAGAGTACTATTCAAAGTCTCCTCTGATTGGACCTCATCAACCTTTCCCATTTGAAGTGAACTCTAACAGAGCCCATTCTCCAATGAAACCAAATTCCTGCTGCCGACTGTGAGGATGCTCCTTGGTTTTCTTTCCCAGCTGCCCCTTTTAGGTGTCTTTCCACCAAACGCTTCCTCCTCGTCTTTGAGACTCACATATCCTATGTTTTAGGATCACTTCTCCATCCCTGTGCCATGCTCACAGATCTCCTACACATTTTATGTTGTCATCTCTTTCTTTTATTAGGTGTCAACCACGAATCACAGAAGCCTTCAGAAGGAGCAGGGAGGCAAGCTCAGCCCACACTGAGAGCCTTGCAAGAATCATAAGGGAGCCATAGAGTGTGGGAACACATGGAGGGGAGGTGGGGCACTACCTATGGAAAACTCAAAAATCTTAAATCATCCCTGCCCCACAGCATGTAGTTTATCAAGTACAACATACTGAATGGGATTGGTATGAACTTAAATTCTACGTGTTATTTGTTACCTGAGCAAATGTGATTATGATTAACTCACATTATTTGACAATTTCATACCTTTATATATTGTATCCCGATTACTCTCTCCTTTGAGAGGGTCATTTTGGGTCCTTCTGATCGACTAGCAACTCTTCTCTCCTACTGAACTCATTCTAATAGGTTATTGGATGCCTTCGAATTTCTAATTCTTCATTGATGTAATGTAATATAATGGTGTCCAGTCAAAGCATTGATGAGAACTTGTAAGATGGCACCTAGTAGGTGTTCATTGTGCTATTTCTCTTTCTCCATGCCTGTCACCACCTTCAGCAGGGTTCTCACCATAGCAGCTCTTCACGGCATCTGGCTGAGTTAGATTGTTGTACGAAAGAACGAGGAAGTCTCGGCTGAAGGGTATGTTAGTCAAAGTTAGACTGCAGAGCAGGAGAGTTGAGTGTGAGGTAGAGAGAGGGATCAGGGTACTTCCATGAGGATATGCTGGGTGCCAGGGCTGGGCGTGGTTAGAGGAGTAACTGAGAAATGGTGGAATGGTATGTGTGAAGACACAGAAGGGAGTGAGAGGAAGAATGTGTCTTGCTCCTTTGATGGGCAGTTATCTATAAACATCAACACTGATGATGCATAGCATTGGGTTAAACCAGGTCTTCTTGCCACTGACCTCAGAGGCAGGTGCCATCAAATCCTTGTGTGATCGAAAGCATTCTCTCCCAGTTCTGCCCCTCCTCTTTCTCCCTCCCTCCCTCCGTCCCTCCCTCCGTCCCTCCTCCCTCCCTCCGTCCCTGCTTTCTGTGTGTGTGTGTGTGTGTGTGTGTGTGTGTGTGTGTGTGTGTGTGTGTGTGCATGTGTAGGACAAAGAGAAAATTTGTCTCCTGTGTGAGTGTGTCTCTCTGTGTGCATGTGTGTCTATCAGCAGATAGGCTAGTTCCTTTAAGTAGCATTTGATGGAGCTGGCTGCTTCCAGGCTTGCTAGTATAGGATGTAGTTGGTAGAATAATGAGTCATTATTATTGAATAGCCCTGTGTAATTAATCTGGGAAAATCATGTACTGAAGTACTATATTACTGAACAGAGTGAGCAGGGACTCCTGTGTCCTGAGGGAATACAGGCTTCCTTCAGAACATTTTGAAAATGCAGATTTCCTCTGCTTAGGGCTGATTGATCATTTGTATCTGTCTTCCTTCCTGACACAGCTGAGAACAAGGTATTCCCTTCTAGTCCAACAAAGAAATAGATGTTTAAAGATGTTAGACAAAAAGAAATTGTATCAATGCATGTGCTTATATGTACTATACGTTTGCGTGTATGTGCATGGGTACATGTGTGTACAAAGTTTACAATGTCCATGATTACTGATGAAAGACATTTGAATAAGTTACAACACAATTAGAATGGTTTTCAATGAGAGTTACTTACAGGAACTGAGGAGGGTGAACATAAATACTAATCATACACATCTACATAAAAACATATGCAAACCATATAAATATAGATAGATGCCTAGTATAGCAGGTATCATCTATAATTTATGTAATTTTCTGGCATATGTGTAGATTTTATTACTTAAAAATAGTCAAGCCAAGAGCTAAGATGGTCTGGGTGGAAAACTCAAATAATTAAATATATTCATCTTCAATAGTAGGGAAATGGAGACAGAGGCTGGCAAGCCAGTGTAGACAGCTCTTGGGGTTCAATTTTAGTTTCTTAGTTCCTGGACATGATTTTTAAATTTTCTAATTAAAAATTTTAGAATGGTCAATGTGCTAAGCAAAGGTGAGTGCTGGGGATTTGAACTCGGGTCCATGTGGTTGGGCAACAAGATCTCTTACCCGCTATGCCATCTCCACAGCTCCTCAAACTGCAGCTGTTAACTATAGTGTTCTCCCTCCCCAAAAGATAATTTTAATAGACACAGTATTTGGTCTTACTGTAGAGTTTATTTATTTATTTATAATTGATTATTTTATTTAGTTACATTTCAAATGTTGTCCCCTTTCTTGGTCTTCCCTCTGCAACCTCCCTGCTATCCCTCCTCCCTTTGTCCTCTAAGAGGGTGCTTCACCCCACAACTCCTGCCTCACCCCTCTAGCATCCCCCTATGCTGGAGCAACAAGCCTCCACAGGACCAAGCGCTTCCCCTCCCACTGATGCCAGATAAGGCATCCTCTGCTACTTATGCAGCTGGAGTCATGGATCCACCCATGTGTACTCTTTGGTTGGTGGTTTAGCCCCTGGGAGCAGGATATTTTAGTGTTAGCATGAGAACATGCACCACAGTTTGTGGTTTAAGCTCTTAGAGTGCCCATCGGAGGCTCTGCTCTTTAAGGCATTTATTGCTCACAGAATCAGTGAATAGACAAGGACTCTCACCGTGGAAAAGTAGACTGAGATGAAAACAGTTTGAGCCTTCAGGTTTCTACACTGCATTTGCTACTATTGTAATTATCAATACTTGGCATGTCCAGCCTCCTTCTGACCCGATCCCCTGTTCTTTCCCTAGTAGTCTCTCTGCTATTTTAAGACCATCGTTTTTATAAACTGTGGTTTCCTATTATAAGAAGCAATGGATTCCTCTTGCCTTTCTGTGAACTATTCTCCTGAAGAGGGAGTGGACGTGAACTGTGAGCGTGTGACCACCTGTAAGCAGTACCTGAGCCTAATTGCCAGAAAATACCCTCTCCCACCATGCCTTGGGGCCTATTGAGCTCACTCAAGATGTATTTGGAAAAAAAATTCAACAACACCATTGTTGGGGAGCACTGGAGCACTTGTCTTGGGAATGGGGTGTTATGCGATGTTTCAGACTTAATCTTGGCTGACACACCTCCTTATCTAATAGGGAACAACACTGAACCCTTTGTGACTCTATCTAGATAATTAAAGGGGTGACACGGCTCTGCCAGGAGCTTCACAAGGGCATCTAACCACAATTAAGTACAAAAATGATACTAGTTCTGAGAAGTGGGCGTTGGCAATTATCATAATCGTGTGCTAATCTAATTCATTCATGAATCGCCAGGCACAGTTGTCAAGAGCAGGGGATCTGAGTCTTGAATTCTGAAATTTTTCTTGTTGAGAAGAAAAAAATAGGCTTCTGCAGGTTAATTTCCCTATGCAATGCTAGTGTTTATGCAAAACTGGAAAAAGGAAGCCTAAATTAATCTACCATAAAGAATTACTGAACATGAATGTCTTCTTGTGGTCAGGAAAGTGTCACTAGACTAGAGTTTAGGTTACATTCTCTGTGTACTTGTCTTTGTCATGGTCCTGTAGCTTCCTTATCTATTAATGGGACTAGCAAAAATATTCTCCAGTTTGCTGAGATTATCAGTGGAGCATCCATGACAGTACCTGGCCATTGAAATATAGTTAAGAATGATTTATATGACGTGAAGATACCACAGGAGTAGAAGACAGTAAGCCTTTGTTCTGGCTTCCAGGGCAGCCTATCTATAGCGACAAGTTCCATTTTTTGTGTTCATAAATCTTTTATTTTGCATCAGTTTTACAGCAAAATGTCACATGAGCCCTGGGGGTGGGGCAAGAGAAGAATTTGATCATAGCCACTGAATTAATGGGTAACAGGAACCCCCAGTACTTTTCTGGGCATCTAATTCTCCCAACAAACAAGAACCAGAGACCTACTATGCACCAGGGCTCCAGAGTGAGCTCACTGAGTATGAGGGCTCTAGAATTGCCAGCATTTCTGACCCAGCATTCTCTGAGTATTCCCACAGTTATCTAGCATTCTCAATTCTTTCAGGGTATCTACCCATCCCTAACTAATTTGATGGCAATAAACAGCTGCTTCTGCTCTCATTCTCTCACATGTAACACCATACTGATGATGACTGGAATATATGTTTACAGATTTTGTGCTTTCTAGAACTTTCTCAAGTAACAGTTTTAGGGTAAAATATGAGCTTTTTCTAGAGATTAACTCTATATGTTTTCAAGGTTTCAACTGCACACTGAAGGATAAGTTATACCTAGCATATCCTCATTATGCAATTAGTCTTCCCTAGATCATATACTTTTTCTTTTTTTTATTTTTTTTATTATTATTAACTTGAGTTTTTCTTATATACATTTCGAGTGTTATTCCCTTTCCCGGTTTCCGGGCAAACATCCCCCTCCCCCCTCCCCTTCCTTATGGGTGTTCCCCTCCCAACCCTCCCCCCCTTGCTTCCCTCTCCCCAACAGTCTAGTTCACTGGGGGTTCAGTCTTAGCAGGACCCAGGGCTTCCCCTTCCACTGGTGCTCTTACTAGGATATTCATTGCTACCTATGAGGTCAGAGTCCAGGGTCAGTCCATGTATAGTCTTTGGGTAGTGGCTTAGTCCCTGGAAGCTCTGTTTGGTTGGCATTGCTGTACATATGGGGTCTCGAGCTCCTTCAAGCTCTTCCAGTTCTTTCTCTGATTCCTTCAACGGGGGTCCTGTTCTCAGTTCAGTGGTTTCCTGCTGGCATACGCCTCTGTATTTGCTGTATTCTGGCTGTGTCTCTCAGGAGCGATATGCATTCACTTTTTGATCATCCGTCTTGAGTTTCATTTGTTCTAGGCATCTAGGGTAATTCAAGTATTTGGGCTAATAGCCACTTATCAATGAGTACATACCATGTATGTCTTTCTGTGATTGGGTTAGCTCCTCAGGATGATATTTTCCAGTTCCAACCATTTGCCTACTTAATTTCATAAAGTCATTGTTTTTGATAGCTGAGTAATATTCCATTGTGTAGATGTACCACATTTTCTGTATCCATTCCTCTGTTGAAGGGCATCTGGGTTCTTTCCAGCTTCTGGCTATTATAAATAAGGCTGCAATGAACATAGTGGAGCACGTGTCTTTTTTATATGTTGGGGCATCTTTTGGGTATATGCCCAGGAGAGGTATAGTTGGATCCTCAGGCAGTTCAATGTCCAATTTTCTGAGGAACCTCCAGACTGATTTCCAGAATGGTTGTAGCAGTCTGCAACCCCACCAACAATGGAGGAGTGTTCCCTTTCTCCACATCCTCGCCAGCATTTGCTGTCACCTGAGTTTTTGATCTTAGCCATTCTCACTGGTGTGAGGTGAAATCTCAGGGTTGTTTTGATTTGCATTTCCTTTATGACTAACGATGTTGAACATTTCTTTAGGTGTTTCTCGCCATTCGTATTCCTCAGCTGTGAATTCTTTGTTTAGCTCTGAACCCCATTTTTTAATAGGTTATTTGTCTCCCTCATGTCTAACTTCTTGAGTTCTTTGTATATTTTGGATATAAGCCCTCTATCTGTTGTAGGATTGGTAAAGATCTTTTCCCAATCTGTTGGTTGTCGTTTTGTCCTAACCACAGTGTCCTTTGCCTTACAGAAGCTTTGCAGTTTTATGAGATCCCATTTGTCGATTCTTGATCTTAAAGCATAAGCCATTGGTGTTTTGTTCAGGAAATTTTTTCCAGTGCCCATGTGTTCCAAATGCTTCCCTAGTTTTTCTTCTATTAGTTTGAGTGTATCTGGTTTGATGTGGAGGTCCTTTATCCACTTGGACTTAAGCTTTGTACAGGGTGATAAGCATGGATCGATCTGCATTCTTCTACATGTTGACCTCCAGTTGAACCAGCACCATTTGCTGAAAATGCTATCTTTTTTCCATTGATGGTTTTGGCTCCTTTGTCAAAAAATCAAGTGCCCATAGGTGTGTGGGTTCATTTCTGGTCTTCAATTCTGTTCCATTGGTCTATCTGTCTGTCTCTGTACCAATACCATGCAGTTTTTATCACTATTGCTCTGTAATACTGCTTGAGTTCTGGGATAGTGATTCCCCTGAAGTCCTTTTATTGTTGAGGATAGTTTTAGCTATCCTGGGTTTTTTGTTATTCCAGATGAATTTGCAAATTGTTCTGTCTAACTCTTTGAAGAATTGGATTGGTATTTTGATGGGGATTGCATTGAATCTGTAGATCGCTTTTTGGTAGAATGGCCATTTTTACTATATTAATCCTGCCAATCCATGAGCATGGGAGATCTTTCCATCTTCTGAGATCTTCTTCAATTTCTTTCTTCAGAGTCTTGAAGTTCTTATTGTACAGATCTTTCCCTTGCTTGGTTAAAGTCACACCGAGGTACTTTATATTATTTGGGTCTATTATGAAGGTGTCATTTCCTAATTTCTTTCTCGCCTGTTTTCTTTTGTGTAGAGGAAGGCTACTGATTTATTTGAGTTAATTTTATACCCAGCCACTTTGCTGAAGTTGTTTATCAGCTTTAGTAGTTCTCTGGTGGAACTTTGGGATCACTTAAATATACTATCATATCATCTGCAAATAGTGATATTTTGACTTCTTCTTTTCCGATCTGTATCCCCTTGACCTCCTTTTTTTGTTGTCTGATTGCTCTGGCTAGAACTTCAAGAACTATATTGAATAAGTAGGGGAGAGAGTGGGCAGCCTTGTTCAGTCCCTGATTTTAGTGGGGATTGCTTCAAGTTTCTCTCCATTTAGTTTAATGTTAGCAACTGGTTTGCTGTATATGGCTTTTTACTATGTTTAGGTATGGGCCTTGAATTCTATTCTTTCCAGGACTTTTTATCATGAAGGGGTGTTGAATTTTGTCAAATGCTTTCTCAGCATCTAATGAAATGATCATGTGGTTTTGCTCTTTCAGTTTGATTATATAATGGATCACGTTGATGGTTTTCCGTATATTAAACCATATCTGCATGCCTGGGATGAAGCCTACTTGATCATGGTGGATGATTGTTTTGATGTGCTCTTGGATTCGGTTTGCCAGAATTTTATTGAGCATTTTTGCATCGATATTCATAAGGGAAATTGGTCTGAAGTTCTCTTTCTTTGTTGGGTCTTTGTGTGGTTTAGGTATAAGAGTAATTGTGGCTTCATAGAAGGAATTCGGGTAGTGCTCCATCTGTTTCAATTTTGTGGAATAGTTTGGATAATATTGGTACGTAGGTCTTCTATGAAGGTCTGATAGAATTCTGCACTAAACCCGTCTGGACCTGGGCTCTTTTTGGTTGGGAGACCTTTAATGACTTCTTCTATTTCCTTAGGAGTTATGGGGTTGTTTAACTGGTTTATCTGTTCCTGATTTAACTTCGGTACCTGGTATCTGTCTAGGAAATTGTCCATTTCCTGCAGATTTTCAAGTTTTGTTGAATATAGGCTTTTATAGTAAGATCTGATGATTTTTTGAATTTCCTCTGAATCTGTAGTTATGTCTCCTTTTCATTTCTGATTTTGTTAATTTGGACACACTCTCTGTGTCCTCTCGTTAGTCTGGCTAAGGGTTTATCTATCTTGTTGATTTTCTCAAAGAACCAACTTTTGGTTCTGTTGATTCTTTCTATGGTCCTTTTTTGTTTCTACTTGGTTGATTTCGCTCTGAGTTTGATTATTTCCTGCCTTCTACTCCTCCTGGGTGTATTTGCTTCTTTTTGTTCTAGAGCTTTTAGGTGTGCTGTCAAGCTGCTGACATATGCTCTTTCCTGTTTCTTTCTGCAGGCACTCAGCGCTATGAGTTTTCCTCTTAGCACAGCTTTCATTGTGTCCCATAAGTTTGGGTATGTTGTACCTTCATTTTCATTAAATTCTAAAAAGTTTTTAATTTCTTTCTTTATTTCTTCCTTGACCAGGTTATCATTGAGTAGAGCATTGTTCAATTTCCACGATATGTGGGCATTCTTCCTTATTGTTATTGAAGACCAGTTTTAGGCCGTGGTAGTCTGATAGCACGCATGGGATTATTTCTATCTTTCTGTACCTGTTGAGGCCCGTTTTTTGACCAATTATATGGTCAATTTTGGAGAAAGTGCCATGAGGAGCTGAGAAGAAGGTATATCCTTTTACTTTAGGATAGAATGTTCTATAAATATCCGTTAAGCCCATTTGGCTCATGACTTCTCTTAGTCTGTCTACATCTCTGTTTAATTTCTGTTTCCATGATCTGTCCATTGATGAGAGTGGGTGTTGAAATCTCCACTATTATTGTGTGAGGTGCAATGTGTGTTTTGAGCTTTAGTAAGGTTTCTTTTATTTATGTAGGTGCCCTTGTATTTGGGGGCATAGATATTTAGGATTGAGAGTTCATCTTGGTGGATTTTTTCCTTTGATGAATATGAAGTGTCCTTCCTTATCTTTTTTGATGACTTTTAGTTGAAAATTGATTTTATCTGAGATTAGAATGGCTACTCCAGCTTGCTTCTTCTGACCATTTGCTTGGAAAGTTGTTTTCCAGCCTTTCACTCTGAGGTAGTGTCTGTCTTTGTCTCTGAGGTGTGTTTCCTGTAGGCAGCAGAATGCAGGGTCCTCGTTATGATCCAGTTTGTTAATCTATGTCTTTTTTATTGGAGAGTTGAGGCCATTGATGTTGAGAGATATTGAGGAATAGTGATTATTGCTTCCGGTTGTATTCATATTTGGATGTGAGGTTATGTTTGTGTGCTTTTCTTCTCTTTGTTTTGTTGCCAAGACGATTAGTTTCTTGCTTCTTCTAGGGTATAGCTTGCCTCCTTATGTTGGGCTTTACCATTTATTATCCTTTGTAGTGCTGGATTTGTAGAAAGATATTGTGTAAATTTGGTTTTGTCATGGAATATCTTGGTTTCTCCATCTATGTTGATTGAGAGTTTTGCAGGATACAGTAACCTGGGCTGGCATTTGTGTTCTCTTAGGGTCTGTATGACATCAATCCAGGATCTTCTGGCCTTCATAGTTTCTGGCTTAAAAGTCTGGTGTGATTCTGATAGGTCTGCCTTTATATGTTACTTGACCTTTTTCCCTTACTGCTTTTAATATTCTTTTCTTTATTTTGTGCGTTTGGTGTTTTGACTATTATGTGACGGGAGGTGTTTTTTTTCTGGTCCAATCTATTTGGAGTTCTGTAGGCTTTTTGTATGCCTATGGGTATCTCTTTTTTTAGGTTAGGGAAGTTTTCTTCTATGATTTTGTTGAAGATATTTACTGGTTCTTTGAGCTGGGAGTCTTCACTCTCTTCTATACCTATTATCCTTAGGTTTGATCTTCTCATTGAGTCCTGGATTTCCTGTATGTTTTGGACCAGTAGCTTTTTCCAATTTACATTATCTTTGACAGTTGAGTCAATGATTTCTATGGAATCTTCTGCTCCTGAGATTTCTCTTCCATCTCTTGTATTGTGTTGGTGAAGCTTGTATCTACAGCTCCTTGTCTCTTCTTTTGGTTTTCTATATCCAGGGTTGTTTCCATGTGTTCTTTCTTGATTGCTTCTATTTCCATTTTTAATTCCTTCAACTGTTTGATTGTGTTTTCCTGGAATTCTTTCAGGGATTTTTGTGTCTCCTCCCTATGGGCTTCTACTTGTTTATTTATGTTTTCCTGGAATTCTTTCAGGGATTTTTGTGTCTCCTCTCTATGGGCTTCTACTTGTTTATTTATGTTTTCCTGGAATTCTTTCAGGCATTTTTTCGATTCCTCTCTGTAGGCTTCTACTTGTTCTCTAAGGGAGTTCTTCACGTCTTTCTTGAAGTCCTCCAGCATCATGGTCAAATATGATTTTGAATCTAGATCTTGCTTTTCTGGTGTGTTTGGATATTCCATGTTTGTTTTGATGGGAGAATTGGGCTCTGATGGTGCCAGGTAGTCTTGGTTTCTGTTGCTTGGGTTCCTGTGCTTGCCTCTCGCCATCAGATTATCTCTAGTGTTACTTTGTTCTGCTATTTCTGACAGTGGCTAAACTGTCCTATAAGCCTGTGTGTCAGGAGTGCTGTAGACCTGTTTTCCTGTTTTCTTTCTGCCAGTTATCGGGACAGAGTGTTCTGCTTTCGGGCGTGTAGTTTTTCCTCTCTACAGGTCTTCAGCTGTTCCTGTGGACCTGTGTCTTGAGTTCACCAGGCAACTCACTTGACCTGAGGCTCAAGTTCGCTTGCGGGGTGCTGCCCACGGGCTCTCCGTGGCGGCAGCAACCAGGAAGATCTGCGCCGCCCCTTCCGGGAGGTTCCGTGCACCAGGGTTCCAGATATCTTTTGGTGTTTTCCTCTGGGCTCAGTACTGTGTGCAGCGTGCAGTCTCTTCTGGTTTCCCAGGCGTGTCCGCCTCTCTGAAGGTTTAGCTCTCCCTCCCACGGTATTTGGGTGCAGAGAACTGTTTATCCGGTCGGTCCTTCAGGTGCGGTGTCTCAGACGCGGTGGACCTGTTGCTCCTGGGCCCTCCTCACGGGTACCCAGAGGTAACAGTTTCCTCCTGGGCCAGGGATGTGGGCAGGTGGGCAGCGTTGGTGGTCTCCTCCGCCTGCTGCCTCAGGAGTGCCCGCCTCGACCAGGCGGCGAGAACTCCCCCTCCAGGGGGGGCCTGGGAGCAGAGAGCTGCTGAGGGCAGGGATCCGCCGGCCCCGGAGTCTCTACTTTTTTCTTTTTAATGTAATAGTTTATTATGGGTCATAATTGTGACCTTGCACTCATGTGAAAATTCGATAATAAGCCTACTTTATTGCCCTACATTGTTTAAAAAATATTTGAACTTTACATAATCCATATTTTAAACTTTTATGTTTTATGTAAAACTTACTCTAGGATTTAACATTTTATCCTAAAATTGTTTTAATATACTTTGTTTTGGAGCTGAGTCTGTATCATAGGCCTAAAAATGAGAGATTAGAAGAATATAGCTTTCTAAATTAATGGCCAAGTTGTCTGTATCTGAAGATAATGAAAACATAGTTTTTGAAAGAAGAAAGTGAGATGAAACTGTAGATAGGAAAGAAAAATGTGTGGGAACTCTCTTGTTTGGCAGTAACAACAACGAGGGTTATTGTACCATGGGTGACAAACTTTTTTTTAAAAAAGGGTGTTAGGAGAGTTGCTTTCAATTATGTCTATATATGTGCACCTGTGTATAGCTGTGTGCTTCCTATAATACGTTTAATACTTCTTGTCTTTGGAAACAGGTTTGGTAATTTAAAAATTGCAGAGCAAGGTGGAGTACAGTGGCGCCCTAGGATATTTGGTGGCTCTGCTTTCCTTTGTGCTAAGATCCCTGCGGCTCCAGCCATTGTAGCTTTTAGGAGCAGTGAGTGAGCAGAGAGCCTCTTTGGAGTTTTAAGGATGCAGATGGAAACTACAGAGGAAATCCTGGGGCTGGAGGTGTGGGCAGGTTTGTTAGGTGTAGGATGTACAGTACATATGGTATTTTCCTCCTCACACCTGTCCGTTTGCTCCTCATTGTATTCTCTTTTAATTAATTAATTTATTTACTTTAAATCTAGACTGCAGTTTCCCTCCCCAACTCCTCCTAGTACCCAACCCCATCCACTCCTCTTCCCTTTCTCTTCAGAAAAGGAGAGGTCTCCCATGGATATCTGCCAGCCTTGGTACACCAAGTTGCAGTAAGACTAGGCACATCCTCTTCCATTAAGGCTAGAAGAGGTAGCCCAGTTAGGGGAAAGGGTCCCGAAGGCAGGCAACAGAGTCAGAGACAGCCTCTGCTCCCACTGTTAGGAGTCTCACATGAAGAACAAATTACACAACTCCTACGCATATGTAGAGAGTCTAGATCAGTCCCACGCATGCTGCCTGGTGACAGTTCAGTCTCTTTGAGCCTCTATGGGCCCAGGTTAATTGATTCTGTAGGTTTTCTTGTGGTTGTTCTAGACCCCTCTGGCTCCTACAGTTCTTCCTCTCTCTCATCTGCAGGATAGGCTCCTGTCTGCGAGTATAGGAGAATATCATTAACAGTGTCAGGGGTGGGTTCTCTCTCATAGCGTGTGTCTCAAGATAGACCAACCCTTGCACATCTTGTGGGCAGAACAAACTGTAGGCCAAAGGTTATGTGGCTGGGTTGATGTCCCAATCTCTCCATTGGAAATGTTACTTAGTTTTGGCCAGTGGTTGGTTCAGGCTTCATGCTCCCCATTGCTCATAGACTTACGGCTAGCTTCATACATCCCTGGGAGTTTCCATTGTCCTAGGTTTCTAGCTCATCCCAGAGGGAAACTTCCCCAGTTCCAGTTGTCTCTCCCAGTACTCTCTCTCTTTCTCCATCCTCCTCCAACCTGATCTTTCTTGTTCCCACCTCTACCCCATCCAGTCCCCTACTCAACCACTCCCCCCATTCACCCGCAATGACTATTCTCTTTCCTCTTCTCAGTGAGATGCAAACATCCCCCCTTTGAGCCCTTCTTGTTACTTGGCTTCTTTGGGTCTGTGGATTAGAGCATGTATCCTGTTCTTTGTGGTTCCTGTCCACTTGTAAGTGAGTACATACCATGTCTGTCTTTCAGGGATGGGTTACCACACTCAGGATGATGTTTTTAATTCCATCCATTTGCCTGCCAATTTCAGGATGTCATTGGTTTTTTAAGAGGTGAGTAAGACTTCTTTGTGTAAATGTACCATATTTTCTTTATCCATTCTTTGGTTGAGGGACATCTAGGTTGTTTCCAGTTTCTGGCTATTTTGAATAAAGCTGCTGTGAACATAGTGGAGCAAGTGTCCTTGTGGTTTGGTGGAGTATCCTTTGGGCTTATGCTCAGAAATGGGGTTATAAGTGGGTCTTGAAGTAGATCTATTACAAAGTTTCTGAGGAATTGCCAAATTGATTTTCAAGGTGACTGTACAAGTTTGCACTCCCAGCAGCATTGGAGGCATGTTCCCTTTGCTCCACATCCTCCACATCATGAGCTGTCTCTTGAGGGGTTTTTTTTTTTTTTGTTTTGTTTTTGTTTTGTTTTGTTTTTTTTTATCTTAGCCATTTTGATGGGTGAACAATGGAATCTTAGAGTCATTTTGATTTGCATTACCTTGAAGGCTAATGATGCTAAACACTTTTTAAGTGCTTCTTGTCTGTTAGAGATTTCTCTGAGGAGATTTCCTTGTTTAGATCTGTACCCAGTTTTTAATTGGGTTATTTGATTTAACGATGTCTAGTTTCTTGAGTTCTTTATATATTTTGGATATCAGCCCTCTCTTGGATGTGGGGTTGGTGAAAATATTTTCCCATTCTGTAGGGTGCCAATGAGATCCTATTTATTAATTGTTGATCATAGAGCCTGAGCCACTGATGTTCTGTTAAGGAAATTGTCTCCTGTACCAATGTGTTCAAGGCTATATTCCCCATTTTCTCTTTTATTAGATGTAGTGTGTTTGGATTTATGTTGAAGTCTTTGATCCACTTGTATTTGAATTTGGTGCAGGATGATAAATATGGATCAATTTGCATTTTTCTACATGCAGACATCCAATTAGACCAGCACCATTAAAGATGCTTTCATTTTCCCATTGTATGGTTTTGGCTTCAATGTCAAAATTCAAATGTCTGTAGGTTTGTGGGTTTATTCCTGGTTCTTTGATTCTATTACATTGATCAACCTCTCTGTTTTTATGCCAATACCATGCATTTTTTTTATTACTATTGCTCTACAGTACAGGTTGAAATCAGGGATGGTGATACCTCCAGATTTTTTTTTATTTATTATAAAGAATTGTTTTAACTATCCTGGCTTTTATGAAAGTGAGAATTTCTCTTTCTGTCAAGAATTATGTTGGAATATCAATGGGAATTGCATTGAATCTGTAGATTGCTTTTGGTAAGATGGTCTTTTTCCTACCTATTCATGAGCATGGGAGATCTTTCCATCTTCTGAGGTCTTCTATTTCTTTCTTCAGGGACTTGAACTTCTCATACAGATCTTTCACTTGCTTGGTTAGAATTCCACCACGATATTTTATATTATTTGTGGCTGTTGTGAAGGAGTTGTTTCCCTAAGTTTCTCAGCTCACTTTTCATTTGTATACAGATGGACTACTAATTTTTTTGATTTTGTATCCAGTCACAGCATGAAGTGTATTTAACAGCTATAGGAGTTGCTTAGTAGAATTTTTGTGTTCACTTATATATATTACCACATCTTCTGCAAATTTTGATACTTTGGCTTCTTCCTTTCCAATTTATCTCCCCTTGATCTCCTTTACTTTCTAGCTAAAATGTTGACTAGGTATGAAGAGAGTAGATAGCCTTGTCTTGTCCTCAACTTTAGTAGAATTGCTTCAAGGTTCTCTCCATTTAATTTGATGTTGGCTGTTGGTTTGCTGTATATTGATTTTATTATGTTTAGGTATGTGCCTTGTATCCATGCATGGGTGTTGGATTTTGTCAAAGACTTTTCAGCATCTAATAAGCTGCTTCTTGGATTTGGTTTGTGAGTATTTTATTGAGTATTTCTGCATCAATGTTTCTGAAGGAAGATAGGGTAAAATTCTCTTTGTTGAGTCTTTATGTGGTTTAACTATCAGGGTTTCTGAGTCTTCACAAAATGAATTTGGCAATGTTCCTTCTGCTTCTATTTTGTGGAATAATTTGAGGAGCAATGGTATTAGCTTTTCTTTGAAAATCTGGTAGAATTCTGCACTAAATCCTTTTGGTCCTAGGCTGTTTTTAGTTAGGAGACTTTTAATGACAACTTCTATTTCCATAAGGGTTATAGGATTATTTAAATTTTTTACCTGATTTTGATTTAACTTTGGTAAGTTGTATCTATCAAGACAGTCATCCATTTTCTTTGAATTTTCAAATTTTGTGAACTATAGGCTTTTGAAGTAAGACCTGATGATTCTTTGGACTTCCTAGTTGTCTTTCATGTTCCCCTTTTCATGTCTGATTTTGTTCGTTTGGATATTTTCTCTCCGACTTTTAGTTAGTTTAGTTAAGAGTTTGTCTATCTTCTCAAAGAACGAACTCTGTTTCATTGATTCTTTGCTTTGTTCTTTTAGTTTCTATTTTATTGATTTCAGCCCTGAGTTTATTTCCTGCTGTCTACTCCTCTTGAGTGTGCTTTCAGGTGTGCTGATAAGTGGATAGTATGAGCTCTCACTAATTTCGTTATGAAGGCACTTAGTTCTATGAACTTTACTCTTAGCACTATTCTCATATTGTCCCATAAGTTTGGCTATGTTGTGTCTTTGTTTTCATTGAATTCTAGAAAGTCTTTAATTTCTTTCTTTATTTCTTCCTTGACCTGGTGGTCATTGAGTAGGGAGTTGTTCAGTTTTCATGAGTTTGTAGGCTTTCTTATTGAATTTCAGCTTTAATCCACCATGGTCTGATAAGATGCATGGAGTTATTTCAAATTTCTTATATCTGTTGAGACCTGTTTTACATGTATGGTCAATCTTGGAGAAGGTTCCATGAGGTGCTGAGAAGAAGGTCTATTCTTTCATGTTTGCGTGAAATGTTCTATAGATATCTGTTAGGTTCATTTGAGTCATTACATCTGTTAATTCCATTATTTCTCTGTTTAGTTTCTGTTTGTCTAACTTATCCATTGGTGATAGTGTGGTGTTGAAGTTTCCCACTATTAACCTGTGGGGTTCAATGTGTGATTTAAGCTTTAGTAATGTTTCTTTTAAAAATGTTAAGTGCCCTTGCATTTGGGCCATAAACATTCAGAATTGAGAAGTCGTCTTGGTGTATTTTCCTCTTATGAGTATAAAGTGTCCTTCCCATCTCTTTTGATTAATTTTGGTCAGAGTCTATTTTATTAGATAATAGAATGGCTACTCTAGCTTGTGTCTTGAGTCTGTTTGGGGGCAATGACTATCTTTAATGAAGCTGTGTGTTTCTTGTATGCAACAGATACTGGGTTCTGGTTTTGGATCCATTCTGTTAGTCTGTGGGTTTTTTTTGTTTTTTTTTTTTTGTTTTGTTTTGTTTTCTTTTTTTTATTGAGATTGAGTCCATTGATGTTGAGAGATATTAATGACCAATGATTGTTGTTATTTTGATATTGGTAGTGTGTGTGTGTGTGTGTGTGTGTGTGTGTGTGTGTGTGTGTAGTTAGTCTCCTTGTGTTGGAGTTTTCCTTCTAGTAGGTTCTGTAGGGCTGGATTTATGAATAGATAGTTTAAATTTGGTTTTGTTATGGAATATCCATCGATAGTGCTTGAAAATTTTGCTGAGGATGGTAGTCTGGGCTGACATCTGTGATCTCTAAGAAGCTCCTCAGGATTTTAATGTTTTTGTTGAGAAGTTGGGTGTAATTCTCATAGATCTGCTTTTGTATGTCATTTAGACTTATTCCCTTGCAGCTTATATTTTTCATTGTTCTGCGCACTTAGTGTTTTAATTATTATGTAATTGGAAGATTTTCTTTTCTGGTCCAATCTATTTGGCATTCTATAAGCTTCTTGTATCTTTATAGGCATCTCTTTCTTTATGTTGGGGAATTTTTTTTAATGGTTTTCTATGCCTTTGAGCTAGGAATCTCTTCTTTCCATTCCTATTGTTCTTTGGTTTGTTCTTTTCATGGTATTCCAGATTTCCTGGATGCTTTCTGGAATTTTTTATACCTAATATTTTCTTTGACCAATGTTTTTTCTATCATATATTCTTTGCCGGAAGTTCACTCCTCCATCTTTTATATTCTGTTGATGATGCTTGTGTCTGTAGTTCCTATTCGCTGACCTAGATTTTACCATCTCCAGGATTCTCTCAGTTTGTGTTTTCTTCATGGATTTCTATTTCCATTTTCAGGTAACACTTTTATTCATTAGCTCCACCTGTTTGTGTTTTCCTGTATTTCTTTAAGGAATTTATTCATTTCCTATCTAAAGGCCTCTAATATCTTCATAAGATTGGATTTAAGGCTATTTCCCTGTGTTTCAGCTGTGTTGGAATATTCAGGGTTTTCTGTTTCAGGTCCCTGGTGGTGCCATATTGCTTTGTTTGTTGTTGATAGTATTCTTATGCCGGCCTCTGGTCGTCTGGGTTTGAGGGTTATTATAGGCTTAGGTGATGATGTCTGAGTTTATCTTCTTAGATGGGTGGGTTTTGGGTGTTTTCCAGGTTTCTGCCCTGAGTGGCCTGGAGTTCTGGTGAGTCTTGTGGTTCAGTAGAGTCTCTCCACTGGAGGTTTTGTGGCCTGTGTAACCTCTGGAGTTTAGGGTGCCAATGTTGTCTCTGTGGTCCCTAGAACGGTGAAAGCAGAGGTCTTTTGCCAAAGTTGTAGGCTGAAAAATGGAGCCCAGATGTTAGGATTCAGTTTATAGCTGTTGGGGTGCTTTAATGGGGGTTGACAGGCATAGGGCACAGGCAGAGTCTTACTGGGGGTCTCTGGTGCTGGTATGACGTCCAGGAAAGCAGGCTGAATTGTGAGCTGGAAAATGGAGTCAAGGAAATGGGGTCGCCTCTGACTTTATTCTTAGCTTCAGTCTGATGTCTGAGTTATCAAGTCTGTGATGCTCACCACGGGCTAACAGCTCTGTTTTGCTGGGGCAAGACTGACATGAGACTAGACATATGAATTGGTGTGGGGTCAGCCATTGGAGTACCTCCGTGGTATCCCAGCTTCTTAACTTGCTCTAGCACAACACTTACTATCTTTCTCATCCCAAGAAATCCTGCATTTATTTGAAACAGAGAGTTTGAAAAAGATTATATGCCTGGTGCAACTGTCAAAGGCATACTGCCAATCTTTTGTCTTGAAGATGCCATGAGGTTGCTTTCAAATCTGGGCAAAGTTGGAGCTTCAGATGGTGGTCAATTAAACATGAAGGTTAGAGTTCTGAAAAATGAAGCATATGTTAACCCAGCTTCCTTATTCATATTGTATTTGTGGACACAGTGCATTGTGTAGAATTCTATAGGAATTCTATTCTAATTTAGTAATAATTCGTGTTTGTGTATCCGGTGTGACAGCATCATTAATTATTCTGCAACAAGAATGGAAAGTAACTGAGTTGCTGGTGCTAAGCACTGCTAGAGATCACATCAAATTTTGCAAGCATCTGAGAATAAATTGCAAGTCGGACATCTAGTCTTTGATAAACACGGGGAACACCCTAAACTGACACCTGTCTTTAAATTTAGTATTTATTATGGGAAATGCAAAGTAGGCGCTGCGTCAGGAAGTGTCCTCCCCTAGCAGGAGTGTGCTTATCCAGTTATCCTGTTGTCAGCTTCCTGCTGGCAAAGCAGGGCCCTCTCCCCTCCTTCTGCCTCATAGCCTGTGAAGGTGCCAATTACCACGTGCTTATCAGTTGCAAACTATGCTTGTGAGAGGGGAGCATTAATTATTTGTGAGCAGAGAGCTAAGGCTGCTGGAATCCTAATAACCCTAATAACGGGTGCTTGAGTTTCCTGCTAAGAGACTATATCAAAAGGTGACACGTGGACCAAAGGCGGGGTGTTTCAGAAGTCTATGCCTCAAAGACAAAATTAGTCTGTGTTCACAAACTTTAATGCTGTCTAGGTGCATATGGATTCACTAATGCTAATGAAGAAAGCTGGCAGGACATTTTCCTTTTATCCACACAGCCTTTAGCACACGCTGTGTATTTATTAATACTATTGACTTTTCCTTGCTGAATTCTGTGGGTGTGCATGTGCAGGTTGTGTGTGTGTGTGTGTGTGTGTGTGTGTGTGTGTGTGTGTATGTGTGTGTGTGCCTACACGTACACTATCTTCTAAATGGTAGCAAATGCTAGGTGAAATTAGACCAAAGCTATTCTTAGTTCATTTGTCTTTCATGGCTATCCTTTTAAGATGGGTTTGGGAACACCCTCGGGGATTGGAACATGTATCCTGGGCAGGGGCCACTGGACTTTCATTGGCACAAGGGAGTTAAAGAGCTTAGGAGGGTAGAGAAAGACTAGCATGGTCAATTCAGCTTTCACAGAGTATTCCAAGTCCTATGAACAGAGAATCTAATTGTCAAGAACAATCTACATTGTTATCTGTTCTGATATTCATGTAAATTAATCCGACTAGCCCACTTTGGCTTTCTGATTAGTGTTATAAACACACTTTTGCTGACATTTTAAAAGGTTTGAAATTACCTTTCAAAGTGAAGATTGCCTCATAGCAGAATGATAGTCCTGAACTCACTACTATTTTGTATGGCTGGGGAGAGGATGGGGCACTCCCATTCAATATGGTGGATGGTCTTCATGGAGGCAGGTTTGGTGGTGTCATTGATTTGACTTTTAATGGCACCTTTAGAATTGTTTTGCATGTCTAGAAATATCCCAAAACTTTCACAAGAGGTTCTCATGCCCTTTGTATCTTATTCCCCTATTGTCATATGGGCGTCATATTGTGATGGCATATTTGTTACAACCAAGGGGCTAATTATGGCACCTTGCTACCTATTGACTTTTAATTTAATCTGAATATTTGTTATTGGTTAAGAAACTGCTCCACTATTAGCAATTAGGGTTTTATTATTTGGTGTGTGTGTGTGTGTGTCTGTATGTGTGTGTGTGTGTGTGTGTGTGTGTGTGTGTGTGTGTGTGTGTGTTTTAGACAAGGTTTTACTGTGTAGCCCTGGCTTTCCTGGAGACCTAGAACTCACTCTGTGGGTCAGGCTATGTCCTTAGACTTAAGAGATCAGCCTGCCTCTACCTCCAGAGTGCGGGGATTAAAGACATATACCCTTACTGCCCAGCTAGCCATTGTTTTAATATTTACTTATCATAATAATTTTCCAAATCAATTCCATCTTCTACCCCAGCTTGTTGCTCTCCAGGCTGACTGCGGATTGTTCCTAGTGGTACTTTGTCATCCCATTTACCGTGTGCATCTGGACTCCTGTGTGTTTCTCAGACACTCATCCTGGGATGCAGGATACAGACAATGAGTGAGGTTTCAGTTCTAAAAAAAAAGCAGGGACGGGGCACGTTAAAAACCTCTTTATTCAATCTACAGATTTATGAGATGAAAAAAATGGGGGCCCATGGCAGTGACGGGACCTGCCCAAGGTCACACAGTGTGGGTGGTGTGGACTAAAGCCTGGTCTTTTAATTCCTTTGTACTTAGTGCCTCTGATAAAAATTTCACAGTATTGCTTTTATTCCATTTATTATTTATACCTCGCCTATTTAAAAAGGCATTGGAGCCAGGTGTCCTGTGATTTACTTTGCTCTGAACACTGTATGGACCACTTTATCTTTTGTGATTTACAAAAACAAGAATAAGAGTCTCATCTACAGTTATATAATGAAAACATTTTACCACTTAATAGTCATGCTTTTTATCCCTTATGCACAGAAAGCACTCAATAAATATAGGTAAAATAAATGAGTTCTGCTAACTTGGGCTTATCAGTAAGAGCTCAGAGCACAAGCATGTGACTGCAGCAGGGCTGTGTGGAGTAGGGAAGCGGAATAGGATCTTTGGTCCTTTAGCTGTGGAAAAGTCAGGACTTTGGAGACCTGGTGTGTGGTGAACTATGGTTATTTTGACTTGTGGTGGACTTTATGGACCTAGATGAGTTGTATGGGTGTCACACACAGTGTGTGTGTGTGTGTGTGTGTGTGTGTGTGTGTGTGTGTGTGTGTTCCTGATGTGTCTTTGGGCAATCAGCTTGCCTTCTCACCTGTGGAACTGAAAGCACCTATCCCTTGAAGGTGTCGCCACTGTTACAGTTAGTGGTGAGAAGCTGCTTTGTAAGCCTAAAGCCTGTCATAGATGTTAAACAACCTAGAACCATTTAGAAGGAACTCAATATTTAAGGGAAGTTTCCTGAAAACTACTTTGAGCCTTCTCTCATTATTTCCAAACTACACAAGTGTGGTGACAATGTTAAATAAGTGAATTGAGGGCGTAAACCAATAGTAAAAATTCGGATTTACAGCCCAACAAAGAAAGCCAAGACAGAGAAAGCCAAGCTAGAAGTGGTAAGCACTGGGCCTCGACGGCCCCTGGGTAAGATGGGGACATGACCTTACCTTTAGCCTCTTGTCTATGAATTGCCTCATTGTACCTCTGTCTTCACTCCTGTGGCCTCTGCTGCATGGTCGGGGTTAACTCAGCCTGGCACTGATGGATGCTGTGAGGCTTACTCATCTCTGTGTGTCTTTGCATCCCTTTAAAATATGGCTTTGCTGTTGCTTTAGTCTCTCAGGACCCACTCCCTGTTCCATGACCCTAAACCCTGAACCCAAGTCCATATCAAGAAGAGTTAATGGACTATGACCCGGGGTATAAATGTTCAGAGAACTGACCTATGGGAAAACCTGAGTTTAGTTTTAGACACCGTGGCGTATGTTTAGTCACATCTAGATGAATGATCAAGGAAGAAGCTTAGGAGGGGTTTTAAGGCTTAGATGTGGGAAGCAGTATGGTGAGGCAAGTTACTAGATCTTGGCCAAGGCAGGCAGTGTCCTTCTCTCTACTTGATCTCATAGGTTGATGTATTTAACTTTTTGAAAAATTGATTCTTGTTTAAGGAGAAAAAATGATGAAAGTTATGAGCTTTAAAATATTTGGCAGAAAAAAGCCAGGCAGCTTAGGGCTTCTCTTCTGAGCCTTATGCCTGTGAGGTCCAAGGCACAGACTCTGAGAGCTGGGCTTTTCATCCCTTGATTGGTATTTTTCCACACTGGAGAAAGGGGGAAGTTCATCACTCTGGGACAAACCCATGGCTTCATTTAGTGAGAGAATAACATTCAGTAATGCCTCATTTCCCTGACAGCTATGGAATAAGCTGTCCCATGGAAGGGATGTTCTTAAAGTAGCTTAGCATTTTAGTTCCTGAGTTTAACTTAATACATCATGTGGAGTGAAACCTTCCAAGGTCATGCCACACATGCATCAGATCTCAAAAATAGCTCATTGTGCATTTTAATTTATTTCTACTAGAACTTCTCTCCTGGGGACCATTACCTACATGATAAAATACACATTAACTTTATATGCAAAAGGATTTTGTACACCAGACATAAAATATCAACACATGAAATTCAGGATAAAATGGTATAAATTTAGAGGGTAACAATCCAGGAAAAATAGCTAGAATGTAACTGTTCCTAAGGCCTTTGATGACTGTTACAAAAGAACTAAAATTAGGTTATCAGCTGGTTCCCAGTGGTCAAAACAACATGGGAAAAGGCCAATTGCACCCTTTGATTAGCAATGAAAGGGGAAAAAAATCACATCACTTCTTTAAAGAAAGAAAAACAGCTAATGCTCACTCTATAGACCATTTCTCAAGAGAAGTTGGATGTAATTTCAATCTAGACATTAGTTTGTTATTTGAAGTGACAGTGTTACTTTATCATTAACAAAATAATGTTGAAAATGACACTGTTTTCTATGAGATAGAAGGGACTCAGGATGAACTGAGTTGTTTTTTCTTTTAACTTTCTCTCACAGCGTTTTTGTCTTTCCTATTCTTTTCTACCTGGCCTTGTCCTGCTGTCTGTCCATGTCTATGCTTCTAGGATATTCTCTCACTTGACTAATTTTTAGCTTCTGTTCTTCCATGCATACACAATGCAGGCGGTAATGCAATCAATTTGACATGCCTGAAGGGAGTTTGTTGATTAGGTTATTTGAAGTGGGATGATCCCCTTTAATTGTGAATGGCTTCATCTCACAATGGAGGGCCCAAGAATGAATGAAAAGGAGAAAGAGAGTTGAGTGCCAGCACTCATCTGTCTGCATCCCGAGTGCAGACATAATGTGACCCACTGTCATATCTTCTCCACCCTAGTGAACTGAACCTTGAACTGGAGCCAAAATAACCCTTTCCTCCCGTAAGTTGCTTTTGTCAGAGTGATGAGACAAGTTACTACCAAGAAAATCTGACTGACTGACTTTCAGAGTTACATTTTGTGTGACAATGGGTGACAATGCTAATAAAAATATCATTAACTAGGATTTCATACATGGCTGCATTGTCCTAAATATGGTAATCTGCCATCCTGTAAGCCTGTCTACAGTCTGATGAAAGACAAAACCTGCCATCTCCTCTCTTCAGGAAGCTCTCACTTACCCCATGTCTTGTATGCATAGTAGGAGAACAGGAGGCATGGGTGTCTTGCTAAGATATACTATATATGTTCTCTGTTCTTGTTTCTCGAAGTATGTCTCACCTCTTGCTTGTTACATTTTGTATGGTCCCAGTCTCTAATAAGCATACTTCTGGCAAGAAAACTGTGCAAACAAAACATTCAATCTTACCTGGCTGGGGAACTTTTGCTCAGGAAATAATGTTATCTGAAAGGCATTGATCTTCTGATTAGAGCCCAGTCCTTTGAACTATAGTATCTGAATTCTCATCTCCAATCTTCTCCTTTTTCACTTCTTCGAAGTGAGTCCACTTATATGTATGCAAAGAAATTGAGACTCTTATGGAAAGTTAAGCTGAGTAAAACTTTTAAAAATTTAGATTTAATTGTACTGTCTTTGTGCGTATCTGTGTATCTGTGTGTGGGCATTTGCACCATGAGCCTGCAGTACATTAGGAGGCCAGAAGAGGGTGCTGGAGATACTGGAGCTAAAGTTACAGGTAGCTTTGACCTGTCCTACATGGTTGCTGAAATCTGAAGGTGGTTCCTCTGGAAGTGCTCTTAATCTCTGAGCCATCATTCCAGCCTCTGAATGAGTAAAAATGTAAATGCACCCAAAACATATCCTTGATTTACATTATGAATAAGAATGATTATGGTATTTGCATATTTTTGTACGTGGAATCTTACATAGTCACATTCAAAATCATATCCTTGTGTTTAATATATATTCTATCACATAAAATGTCTTTTGTGTGTATATGTTTTGGGTCATTGTTCCGTTACCCTTTCTTTCTGATACTGCATGCAATCTACCCGTGTAGCCTGGATCAGCAGCCCAAGTATGCAGCAGAAAGCCCTTTAATCTAAATTTAGAAGCTGGTAAAATAAAACAAAGACAGGAGACTTGGAGTCTGTGGAAACATAGCTGATAGTCCTTTTGGCTGTTTATGCAAACATAAATCCTCTAAAACTTGCTCTTAGCAAGGAGCTTCAGGATCAAGTTAGTGTAATAGCACTTGTCTCTTCTGTATCATGTTTCAGTTAGCAACCTAGACAGGATCTTAACAAATGCACATGGCTTTTAGCTTGTTTCTTGTAGAAAAGGAGACTCATCATACTCATGATGGGCCATCAGAGATGGGGGCTGTGCCTGTGCTAGTCAGGCTAGTCAGGGGATCTTTATATGCTTGCTCTATCTATCTATCTATCTATCTATCTATCTATCTATCTATCTATCATCTATCTATCTATCTATCATCTATCTGTATATCTATCTCTGCCTTCCTACTTTAGTCATCTACTGCCTAGTCATCTACTGTTTACCTGATTGTTGTATACATGTTTATTATCTATGTACATATCTGTTATCTGTCTGTCTGTGTGTCTATCATCTATCTATCTATCTATCTATCTATCTATCTATCTATCTATTTTCTACCTATCATCTATTTATCCTAGTTTGCTTTCTATGGTTGTGATAAAGACACAATCACCAAAAGCAAATTCAGGAGAAAAGTTTTTTGGGTTTTTTTTGTTTTTGTTTTTGTTTTTTATTTATTTTTTTATTTTTGGCTTACATGTTTCTATCACAGTTCATCATTGAGGGAAGTCAGGGCAGGAGCTCAATATGGGATCCTGAAGGCAACAATGGAAGCAGAGACCCCAGAGGAATTCTCTTATCGGCTTTCTCACTATGGCTTGCTGGCTTGCTGAAGACTGCTTTCTTAAACAAGGACCAACTGTACAGGGGTGGAACTGCCTACAATACATTGTTCCTTTACACATCACTCATCAATCGAAAAAATGACCTCATAGACTTACCTACAGAACAATCCAATGGAGACATTTTCTCAGTTGAGATTCCTGCTTTCCAAATGAGTCCAAAATTGACCAAAAAACCAGAATAAAACAAAAAACCAGCATCACAACAACAAAAAAGCCTACCCAGCATGCCTGCTGATCTTAGTTAGTGTCCTAATAAGAGTCTCCTGCATTCCATATGCGTGTGTATATGTGTGTACACATGCGTGTGTGCATGTATGTATTTTGTTTGTGTGTGTGTGTGTGTGTTGCACATATGCATATGACAGGAAAAGGCCTGGTGAGGACAAGGCAAAGGTGACTCTCTGTGAGTCAGAGAGAACCCTGAGCACACACAAAGCACTATGGTACTTTAATCTAGGACTTCATGATTCAGAACTGTGAGAAAATATACCTGTGTGGTTGACACTACTTACTCTGTGCTGTTTTGCAAGTTTCCTAACCAGAGAGACAACCTTCCTGAAAATTATGATATCTTAGTGTGGTCTCTCTTTTTTTTAGTATAGAACAGAGTTTATTTGTGGCATGGGGAGGGGAGTTAAGAGGGTAGTAGGGCAGACAAAGAAAGAGAGAAGTAAAGAAATAGAAGAGGAGAGGAGAGGAGTAGAGGCCGGCCATGGGCACAGGGAGAGAAGGGACAAAGGGGAAGAGGGGGAGAGCAAGAGAGTTATTGTGGTCTTATTAATCGCCTTTGTCTGGTGTTCTGCCGAGCTGTGTATCATCAGATTCCACTCCTCCAGCTGCACAGTCCTGAATGTCATTTCAGCTCTGTTTACTTTCTTGTATTTTCCATGCAGCTCCTTTTCCTGCTGAGCTCTCTGGCCACACATTATCCAACCTTGTAAGAGAGTTATACATATATTTCTGTTCAATTTGCCTAGAGTTACACATACGTTTCTGTTCAATTTGCCTAACAACAAAATTTTTGGTCCTCTAACATGCTTTCTTGTATGAGCCTGAGAAACACTGGCCCCAAATCCTTTGGCTCTTGACCAGGAAGCCTAGGCCTGGTAGCAGATGAGCATGAGGACTCTTGTCATCTCCTAACTTCCTCTTTTTCTCTCTACTGTCCCTTCTATCAGACTGATGCTACCTCCATAGGTGAATTTACCAGACTGGCTTTAGCACCTGGGATCAGTACTTAAACAACAACAGTATGGAAGCCCACATCAGGACCACAAAAAGAGATATCATATATATAGTCAGTCTCTCTCTCTCTCTCTCTCTCTCTCTCTCTCTCTCTCTCTCTCTCTCTCTCCCAACCCCATAATTGCAGGGAATATGGGCTTATTTCTGCATTCAGCAAAAGTGATATTTTCTTAACCTTAGTTCCTTAAATGGGTAAAAATGGAATTCTCCAGCAGAGAACTATGTTATCATGAAGGTGAGAGAAGATTAAAAGAAAAATCAGCACTGCAGCCCTGCCACTCAATTGTGAGTTGCTAGGGCCATCAAAGCTTCCTGCTGCCAATTCTACTTAAGTATTCTCTGCAGCTTGGCCCCTTCCCTCCCAGACCTTCTCCTAGGCCAGGGATGCCTTTGATAAGGCTTGATTCATGTCCTTTGTAGGGGAGGGAGGACACCTGTAGCTTCCACTGAGGTGAGAGAACCACTCCCAGGATGCTAAGCCTCTCTCTCTCCCCCCCTGCAGGGAAGGAGGAAAGGGCTTTTCTTAATACTCCCCAGGAAGGAGGTATGGGAGGAAGGTTGGCTCTTCTGAGCATATCTCATAAGTAGTGCCTACACAGTACCAGAGCCTTTCCCACCCTAGGGGGTGGGGCTTGAGCCGTCAGGGTGTTCAGAGTGTTCTACTGAAGGAGTCTTGCCTCACATCACAGCTAAAATTCTGTGGAACAAAACACAGAATGTCCAATATGTCCTCTGATACCGTTTTTTTTTGGCTCCTGAGACACACTAGAGGTTCTTAGAACCACAAAGGATCTATCTTGGCCTCCTCAAGGAGGAGGAAGAATTACACATTGATTCAGACAGATGGGAGGGAACATTGTTCCAACTACACTGAAAAAAATGAATGGAGAGGCAGATTTAAGTCTTGGCCAGAACTAAATGATGATGGAGTTGGGGACAAAGCACTGAAAGCTAGTTCTGTCAGACTCCAAACCCATGTGCCTCTACTTAAAACAATGAAACAGGTATTTACAGTAAAAATTAAAATATCAGAGCATCTCTCCCAATGTCTCTAGCTGTCCTCAGCTTAGTGACAGAAATTAGGGCTATCACTGCAATGTGCAAAGACAGCTATAAAGACTGAGTTCATCTTTTGTGCAGACCAACCCAAGCTGTGCCTTCCACAGGCTGAGGTGTAGACCCACTGGACATTGGAGGAATAAATAGCACACTCAATTTTTATGGGAAATTATTCTCTGGTAATATCAGCTTTTCTGTTGCTGTGACAAACACCATGACCCAAAGCAAATTGGGAAGAAAGTTTATTTTACCTTACGCTTCCAGCCACAGGGCATCTTTGAGGGAAGTCAAGAAGGAACTCAAGCCAGGAGTGACAGAGGAACACTGCTTACTGGCTCGCCCTAGCTTATGTCTAGTCTAGTTACCTTTCTTAAATAGCGTAGCTTTCTTATGTAGCCCAGGCCACCTGCCTAGAGATACTGCTGCCCAGAGTGTCTGGACCTTCCTACATCAATTAGTCAAGATTCAAGCAATCAAGCAAATGCTCACACAGACATGCCCACAGGCCAATCTGATGGAGGCAGTTCTTCATCTGAGATTCCTTCTTTCCAGATAATTTTATATTGTGTCAAGTTGACAATAAAAAACCCATGCACACAACTGGCTCTCCAGTCTTGAAAGTTTGGTAGAATACATCTTAGAAAGTATGTTACTCATCTCAGGCAAGAAAGGCTTTCCATCTCCAGGGCCAGTTTGTGTGAGCTCGACTCCATGTTGATAGCTGGAAAGTTGCCCTGATATATAGACACAACTGCCCGTGTTTTAGCACCACACTGAGTATTCCCAGATCCCATACAATGACTTTAGTTGAGTTCTGATATTCTGTGAGGGTCATTTCTGTATCCATAGGAAAGTGTTCAGGTTGTTCATTTTGGCATTATAAATTTTAAATGCAATACTCTGCATAGAGTCTCTTAAATAGAGTTTGTTCAGAGTAGCCATTCAGTAAATGAGGCTAATTCTTAGAGAATGAATAAAGCTCCAAGACTTAGAAAGTGTGCAAAACCCATGTTTAGTTCCGCCTCTAATGAGAGCCGTGAGTTCAGGCCAGTCACTTAGCTGCTTGGTGCTTCAATTCACCCATCTATCAAGTTGTCAGCTGGTATTTGATGACTTACCTAACACGCTCAGAGGAGCGGATTGTCTTGCAAATATTAGGAGCTTAATAGGTATTTGTCAAAGGATCAAATCGCTACAGCAAGTACCCTGAGAAGTTGAAATCGCTGCACAGATAACTCATTTAAGTGCATCTTCAAGTACAATTTATGTGCCTGTGTTTCAAAAATGTATATCCCTCAAGGTATATGAGAGCATGCCTACATTTAAACTTTCTGGAGGTGTTGGGTGTATGCGCGCACCCGTGTGTGTGTGTGTGTGTGTGTGTGTGTGTGTGTGTGTGTGTGTTCATTTGTGTGCATGGAGACAAGGGGACAACCTCAGGCATCATTCCTTCACAGATGTTGCTCAACCTTGTTTACTGAGACAGGGTCTCTCACTGAGTAGTAGGCTACTCTGGTAAGGTGTCCCCTAGGTCCTCTTGTTTCTGTTTCCCCAGTACCAGGCCACACACTCAGACTTTTTACATGGTGCTGAGGATCTGACTCTGGTCCTCATGCTCCCATGGAAAATATTTTATGGGCTTAGTCATTTCTCCAGACTGAAGTTACTCATTACTTGAAAACATTTCTTTCTAATTATGGTGGTCTAGTAATAATAACAGCCTTATTGTGTAAAACTGCACAAAAACTTGATGGACTTTGCAGATAGCCCCTAGATCCTCCACTAAGGACAGTGAGATGAATGCCAAGAAGGTTTTCCTTTTTTAAAATCTTCCTGCTTCCCTTCCTCTGCTCTGAAACAATCATCAATTACCCTTATCCACCGGCACCATCTCATCTAAGTTCATTTTCGAGATGAAGTTTCCTCCTTGGATGGTGGCTGTCCAATCCTCCCCCTGTCCATCACCAGCTGCCTCAAAGCTGTCCCCAGATTGACAGCTTGAGAGCGAATCAATAATAATTATCTGGCTGCAGCCATGGCGAGCTGTGTAATTCTGCCACGGGACGGCATTGTGCAAACAGAGATGGGTCTCTGGCTGCAGGTTTAAATATGCAGACCCAGGCTGTCCATTTAGGTGTGCTGATCATGTGATTACCGGGATGGGGTTCTTCTTCCTTCGCTGCATTAAAACCCTTTCAGATGATACACTCACCTTCAGGGACTCTGGCTGCCCACAAGCACTGTGCTATGTAAAACACTGTCTTCGGGGCCTCAGACCATAAATCAGAGCTTTAAAGGCAAAGGCCTGGAAGGGGAGACATGATGCTTTGGTTCTTTATGGAGACTGAGAAAAACCATGCTGATGGAGTGTGTGTAAGCACAACGAAAATAAAATAAAGCCTCAAATATGCCGGGAGGTGTGTTGTGGTGTGTGTGTGTGTGTGTGTGTGTGTGTGTGTGTGTGTGTGTGTGTGTGTGTCCCCAGGTTATACCAAGAAACTATAAGCGATCTCTGACATTCATTGCAGGCAGTTGAGTGATCAGAGTTAGTTCAGTATATGTACATTGTTGATTTGATGGGTACAAGTTTAGCAGTTTCCATTTGAATGAGAAGATAGTGGCTTCATGGAGTTCTGTGTATGACTTTGTTCTCATTGGCAATCTTGGGTAGGCGCCGCTGCTGGTTGTTGAAAGGCTTGCTCATAGGAATAAGTGACAGGTATCATACATCGTATTGGCTCTATTTATGTCCACTAAGCAGTGTTGAAGCAGTAGGTGCTCCTTGGTGCCATTTTCTTGGAGTCTCCCTCTGCTATGAAGTTAAAAAAAGAAAAGAAAAGACATTCTCTGGAGTAAACAGCTTTTTTTCTTTTCTTTTTTTTTCTTTTTTTGGAACTTTAGTCAAAATGATTTGTGTAACTCAATCCCTTCCTTTCTTCTTCCTTTCATTCCTTTTTTTCTCTCTGCTAGGCAACCAATCAGGTAGAGAAACAAGGAAACCATCTGCTTTTATTATTAACTAGAGTCTACATACAAGAACCTCATAGGAATCAAATCAGCACCCTGATCCTGGGGAAACTGCAAACTAGTAAGAGAGACAAAACATTGGGATACCAGTTAGATACCAGGAAAGAGGTACCAGCCATCAAGTGAATTACAGAGAAAATGGTGGAAGGTTCCAGGGCTTGGGCAGATTTCTAGCCAGGGGGTCATATTTGTAGGAAACCATTCTATGATCAAAGCCTACACCTGCTATTTTGTAATGAATTAATTAACTGTTAAGAAAGTAGGAAGCCAATTAAAAGATGGAAGGAATAACAGAGTGCTGAGTTAAAACAAAGATTAAAGCCTAAATGTAGGGCAAAATAGAGATAATTTGGAAAAAGGGCTTTAACACTACAAACACATAATAAAATCTGGACTGTGAAAGGTAGCAGAGACAGTGATAGAACTGTGCATAAATAAATAAAAAGCAGTTGCAGGTGCTGCTGTTGAATTGAATGGGATTTCATCCCATATTTGTGTGTGTACATGCTTCGTTGTGTGAGCAAGTGAATCCACACATGTGAGCACACATGTATTCATAAACCATACAAATATACCCACACACATGCACATACAAACATGCGCACATAAAAATATGCACACATGGACACATAAATCTCCCTCTGTGTGTGTTTATGTGCATGTTCGTGTGTGTATGTGTGTGTGTGTGTGTGTGTGTGTGTGTGTGTTTGTGTGTGTGTGTGTGTGTAGGCCCTGAGTTGACCTTAAGATGTTTTTCTCAGTTGCTTTCCATTTTATTTTTGGGACAAATCTCTTTTGAGGGATGCTGCCTTTGAGTACATATACAGCTACTGTTTACAATTTTTGGGGCTAGTTTAGGAACTGTTTCCCTCATTTTAAAAATCAAGGAGTAAGGCTAGAGAAAGCTTTCTCAAAGCCAGTGACCCACTTGGTTACCAGACATAACCAAGACCTGAGAACTCCTTTCCAGAGACTAGACTTTAATCTTTTTATTTTTATTTAAGTTTCTCAACACATTCTTCATATTACATCATCACCCCAACCTGATCTAGGCTTGTTCAAAAGAAGCCACTTAATTGGCTTCTTCTAACAGTGCCTTTTGCTTTCAGAGTTCCTAGGAGTTGTTTGTGAGCCTTTGTTTTCTACAAAAAGTCCCAAGACAGAGTCCTCCACTCTAGCATTAACAAACCTTCCATCCTGACTCTGTCATCACTGTCACAGCCTCTGTGATCAAATTTCATTTTGCGGCCATACCAGGAGACATCCAGGACCTCACATTTAGGTCTCTGTCATTTCAGAGCTTAGTTCTGTAGTGGAACATTTGGGGGTCTTGGAAAGCCTTTGTGCTCTTTCTCACTGATAGTGTTTGTGCCTCTCCAGCTCTGGAAAAGCTAAGACGCTTCCAGTTCCTAGGACAAATAGAAGACCTATGTAATTATTGCCTGGTAAGCTATTGCAGAAAACCCAGGGTTCAGAAATAGCTGAGTGCTTTGGGAGGTGGCTGGAAAAACATCCCAGCTGGGCAAATATCTCAAGGTCAGGATGTGACCTAGCATTTCTCATTGTAGTCAGGATCCCTGAAACACCAGGAAGGTTTTGTATATTCAGTGGAGATGTAGTAATGCTGTGAAGGCCCCAAGTTTTGCTACATGTGTACTCAAAGGAAAATTACTGGCTTTTAAAATGGTATCCACAAATGCAGATACTTAGAGCCAACCATAGGATTGAGGTCAGGGACCAATCTGGAAGACTCAGAAGGACTAAAGGAGCTGAAGGGGATTGCAACCCCATAGGAAGAACAACAGTGTCAACTAACCAGACCCTTCAGAGCTTCCAGAGACTGAGCCAAAACCAAGGTGCATACATGGGCTGGTTTGTGGCCTCTGGCACATATGGAGCAGAGTTCTGCCTTGCGTGGCCTCACAGTGGGAGAGGATGCACTTAATCTTGTGGAAACCTGAAGCCTCAGAGACGAGGGATGCTTGTGGCAGGGGGAAGGAGGGGTAGGTAAGCGCCCTCTTAGAAGTAGGGGAAAGGGAGGATAGAGTGAAGAACTCCGTGAGGAAGAACCATGAAGGTGGACAACTTTTGAAATGTAAATAAATAAAATAATTTAATAGAGATTAAAATATAAAATAAAATGACATCCATTTGTGGAACAAGGTTAGAACAAAGATGTGTATGTGTGAATATACACTTATGACTCCTTGTGTACTAGCTGTGTTTTCTGGCTGGGAAGGTGGTGCATCCCTATATTTCTGGCACTCAAGAAGCAGAGGTAGGCAAACCTCTGTAAGTTCAAGGCTAGCCAGGGCTACACAGTGACCTGCATCAAAAACAAACACACACACAAACAAACAAACAAACAAACAGACGAAGTGTGTATTGTTTGTACAAATTTTCCTTCTTATATAAAATAGAAATAATGTAAGTGCCTCCTAATAGTAGTGTAGAAGGGGTTAACTGAGTTGAGATAACTCATTGAAATGACATGTGTGTTCTCTAGTGGTTCTGTAGAGTTTTGTAACTATGTTAGGAAGGTAGTAGGCCCACAACCGGAGACCAAACCACGATTATTCAAGGGCTGGACTTCCGTGGTTTGTGGGAAAGGTACAGGCAGTGCTTCTCCATTTTAGTATGCTGGAGTCTTTGAAGGTGGGTACAATTCACATGGAGAAGAGTGGAGGTAGAAGTAGACCACAGGGTTGTCTGGGTCAAGGACAGGGATGTCCAACTTGAGGGTGTACTTGAAACTTAGGCAGTCTCTGAATGGAAACAGCCTGACAGAGCTGAGTTAAGGCTGAGTCAGGGGACGACCCAGGATTACTCCCAGGGCTGGAATAAGTCAAGCAAATGCTTTCTTTGCCTTGCATCATCTAGGTACGAAACCAGAATTAACTGGAAACTTCTGCCTCTCTGTTTCTAACTTCTGTTCCAATGTGGGTCAGGAGCTTTGGGAGAGGCATCTGGGTTATGTCCCTCTACTCCTCCTGCATTCAGTTTGTAGAGAACAGAGCTTTGAATTGGGTGTGAGAGGGTAGTTTAAACTCTCTTGGATTACATTTTAATAGCACAAAGGATCTGAGTAACTGCAAAATCGGACTAACTTATCATCAAAGAGAACATTACATTACATGAAAACTGGGAAAGACAACACAGGGTTGAAAGGCCGACATTAAAACAGCATTTCATTCAGTGTGTGAGACTCCTCAAGGAAGTGGTGATGTATGATTGTGCTTCCAAAGAGCAGAGATGGAGGGAAATGGAGGCAGTAAGTGAGATTCAGATTTCCTGCTCATCAAAGGTGTCCCATGAAGAGCTATCCAGCAAGACGAGGCTTGAATTTGGCTCTATTGCTCCTGGCCGTGGAATTAGAGCCCAGTGCTCAAGGCTTCCTATTATGGCTTTGATATAGAAAAAAAAAAACTACTCTGCTCTACAGCAATGTAGTAGCATAAAATGACAGAAAAATTAAATATGTGGCAGTATGTGCTAACGCCTAGAAGATGGCCAATAGATGCTAGCTGTTTCTCTCAGCTGGGCTGAAGCTGTGGGTCAGCCTTCTGGCTGTCCTCCTGTGATGAGGACGGATGCTGGAGAGCACGCCTCCTCAGAGATCATGTTGTAAAGGACAGGATGAAGGGAATAGGAACTAACTCAGACAGATAAATGTTTGTGATTATATTGGAATATCAAAATAAAATTCATCGGAAATGTATTTGAAGAAAAAACTTCAGTTAATTATTAAAAAACATTTACATTTACGTGTGTGTGTGTGTGTGTGTGTGTGTGTGTGTGTATACATACATGCCATGGTATCCATGTAGAAATCAGATGACAATTGCAGATGTTCTCTCCTACTACATGTGTTCATGGCTTCTTAGGACCAAGCTCAGGTCATCAGGCTGTGGGCAGACTCTAAGGTTCATATCAAGTAGATTTTTGATATTTTAAAAGAAATCTAAGGTCATATAAATAAATATAACTGTAAATACTCAGGGTAGTGGAGAGATGGCTTAGCAGTTAAGAGTGCTGGCCCCTCTACCAGAGGACCCAGGTACAATTCTCAGATCTACATGGCAGTTCACAGTTGTTCGTAATCTCAGCTCTGGTAGATCTGGTACCCTCACACAGACATACAAGTAGGCAAAACACCAATGCTCATAAAAATTAATCTATGTAATTCATATATTATATATTTAGACATGAATATATTTATATTTATCACACATTATATATTCATATGTATATCAGATATTTATATTTATTATATTATATATGTTATATAAATTTTATATAATATATATTTATTATGTAAATTATATATAAATTTATGTGTTATATATAACTGATATATATAAATATATAACACATATATTCAGATTTAGTTGTTAATTGAATATGTTTTTATCCAATTTACTATTCCCTATAATTGATGAAATTAGTAATTCTAGTTGTCTAGTATTTTCTAAACCACTGGTAATCTACCTACGTTTTAATATTAGAGAGGGTGTGTCTATTTCATGGGTATATGTACACAGAATTAACATTAACCAGTTCTGGGATAAGAGAAACAGGAGGGTGTTCTAATAAAAACATAGGTGGAATCAAAATGCCCAGTAGTAGTCTCTTCTTAGACTATGATTGACAGTAAGACCTCTTGACTGAGTACACAAAGAGGAGATGGGGAGGAGATGAGCTGGCATTTTACACAGTTATCTTTCATTATTGTATTTAATCTTTAAAAGGACATGGGAAACCTTAGGGAATTCTATGGCAGCCCTGAAATCCTGCCACCAATTCCACATTTTATTTCTACTTATTATAGCGATAAAATTTAATATCTTAAAATAAAATAATATTAAAATTTTGCAAAGACAAGCTACTTAGAATAAATGGGAGAGAGATATTCCTAGAAGAGAATGCCTCTGTGTTTCACTCTTTAAGGTTCTCATAACTTAAGTAATGGAGATCTATTTATTACAGGAAGATACCGTTCCAGAGATGGGAAGTGACGAGGATTTCTTAGGGTTAATAGGTTGTGGGTGGGGATGTAGCTAAATGGGTAGATTGCTTACTTTGTGTTTCAGTTGGTTTTCTGTCGCTGTGGAAAACACCATGATTTGGAGAGGAGAAGGTTTATTTCACCTTATACACTTCCAGTTACAGTCCATCTTTGAGAGAAGTCAAGAAGGAACTCAAGGCAGGGACTATGGAGGAACACTGCTTACTGGCTCACTCACTGGATCACTTTTAGTCTGCTTTCTTATGTAACCCAGGCTATCTGCTTAGGGATGGTGTTGCCCAGTGTATCTGGACTGTCCTATGTCAATTAGCATTCAAGAAAATGTTCACACAGACATGCCCACGGGCCTGTGTGAATTGGAAGCAATTCTTTAATTGAGGTTTCCTCTTCCTGGATTACTGTAGGTTGTATTACTTTGACAAGAAAAACTAGCTAGAAAAGCTAGCATCACGAACCCTGAGTTTGATTCTCCTGCACTATAAGATAGCTGTAGTGGTATAGACCTGTAAGCCCAGCATTCAAGAGTTAGAGACAGAATGATCAGGCATTCATTTTAAACATGGTATCCTATCTTAAAACAGAAAGCTTGTGTGTGTGTGTGTGTGTGTGTGTGTGTGTGTGTGTGTGTGTGTGTGTGTGTGTGTGTATGTGTGTGTGTGTATGTTTGGGTAGCAAACTGGGAGGGACCCTTTATGTGTCCTTTAGCCTTTCTGGCTCTAAACTGTAAGCCTGTGTGATCTCTTGTTCTGTCAGTCACTCAGTAAGGACCTACTTAATTCACAGGGATGGTTGCAATGTTGGATACACCTACGGCAGAGATTACTCTGAGAGGGATGTCTACAAACCTTTATTCTCAGGATTTTCTGCAGTATGGCTAAGGATACACCAAGTGACATTTTATTTGCAAATGGAAACTTCATCCCAGAGCAGATACAGCTGGCTTTGAGGCATGGATTGCTCGCACCCTTTTACCTCCTTCTTAGACATTTTCTCCCTGATAGACTCATATGGATTTCTTTTAATTTCTTTAAGGTCAAACTGAAGATTTTTCTGCGCTACCATGGAATACCAATTCTTTCTTTACAAACTATGCCCTGACATTGACCACCTCTTGTCTCAAAGTCAATGGGTACTGACACAGATCACAGCAGTGTTTAGGTTTCATCCAGGGGATCAGAACAGGTTTTCTGGGGTGGCCCCATATTGAGTTACACAACAGCATCCTGACTGTGGCTTTTGTTCTTCTCTCCCTTTGCATTGCAGTACAAGGGCTAGGGAGATTGCCGAATGGGCAAAGGACTTGCCATACTAGCATGAAGATCCCTAGTACCCATCTTATATAGATATAATTATCTATCATATATCATATACATCTTCTATCTCAGGCATATCTCTATTTCTATCTACCCATCCTAATTATATATCTATGTGTGATATCTCTATCTTTATCTCTATATTTCTATATTTATCTGTCTGTATGTCTATCTATCTATCTATCTATCTATCTATCTATCTATCTATCTATCTATCTATCTGTCTGTCTCTATCTCCAGACTTAGCTGGGGTTATTTCTGGAGATGGTTGGTCAACCAGACTTGCCAAGTTGTCAACATCCAGGTTCAGTAAGAGATGTTATCCTAATAACCAAGGTGGAGAATGATAGATGAAGACACCTAATGTCCACAGGCAAGCATACACATGCGTGTGCACCACTTGAACACATCCATATTAACACCTCACTATCCACCCACACATCCAATGAAACTGAATAAGTCAACTAGAAAGTATATGAAATGATCGAAAACACCAACAATCAGTACATGAAGGCATCAGCTTTGCTTAGGCAATGGCAGAACCTTTACTAGCCCATGCATGGGAAGCCATTTTTCGTGTTTGTCTGACACAATTGGCTCATGTTTGTGGACTGTAGCCTTCAGTGGAAGTCTGGTTCCTCTTGTGGGAGGGTTCCCTCAATTCAACCAGAAACTGTCTCACTGAGGAGTCTTCCTAAGGAGACGAGTTTGCATCCGGTTGTGATTTTTGAGATCTGATCTTTTTGAGCTACTCATAACTGAGCTTTCCAGGAAGTTAACAGCCTCATCTCAAAGTGTGTTTTACACACACACACACACACACACACACACACACACACACACCCCTTATGCACTCACTCCAAAAATGAACATAATTGTGGGCTAAACAGTCTTTCAGTACATCACATGTATTCTCTTTTTAATAAAATTGCTGTTCTCTGGAAAAGCTACAATGGGACCACTACATTTTGAACTGTCCCATGGGGGCAGGTGACACCCAGATATAGAAACTCTAACAGAGATGCCCAGAAATCAACAGCCATGCGGACTGAAGCTTTAAAACCTCAGAAGACCAAAATGTGGATGCTTCAGTCCTTCTTAGAAGGGAAAACAAAATACTCACGGGAGGAAATACAGGGACAAAGAGTAGAACAGGGACTGAAGGAAAGGTCGTCCAGAGACTCCTTCACCTGGGGATCCATCCATTATGCAGCCACCAAACCCAGTCACTATTGCTGATGCCAAGAAGTGCTTGTTGACAGGAGCCTGATATGGATGTCTCCTAAGAGGCTCTGCTAGAGCCTTACTGATACAGATGAGAATGCTTGCAGCTAACCATGGGACTGAGCACAGGTACCCCAATGGAGGAGTTAGAAAAAGTACTGAAGGAGCTGAAGAGGCTTGCAACCCCTAGGAAGAGCAACAATATCAACTAATTAGAACCCCAGAGCTCCCGGAGACTAAACCACCATCCAAAGAGTATACATGGAGGAACCCATGGCTCCAGCTGCATATGTAGCAGAGGATGGCATTGCCTGGCATCAATACGAGGAAAAGCCCTTGGTCCTGTGAAGGCTCGTTTCCCCAGTGTAGGGGAATAGCAGGGTGTTGAGGTGAGAGTGGGTGGGTGAGAGTAGAAGCATCTTCATAGAGGCAGGGAGAGGGGAATGGGGGGTAACATTTGAAATATAATACATAAAATAGCTAATAAAATATAAGGTTATGAAAAATAAGATTTAAAAGTATGTTTAATTACAGAGAGATTAAAATCTGCACCTCTGTATTTTGACATACAAGAACTTTTCTTGCTGGCAGTCAAACTTTTAACATTCAAATTAAAAAATAAAGAAAGAAAGAAAGAAACAAACAAACAAAACAAGCAACTAACCAACCAACCAAAAAAACAAAAACTCTGCCAGAGTCAGAGGCTGAAGGAGAGCCCTCCAAAATTTTATCAACAATATAAAAGCATTGTGGACCACGAGTGTTCTTAGCTGATACTTTCAAATGTTTATGTGTAACAGTGATTCGCTCCTCACTTTCATAGGCAGAGGGGATAATTCATGTTCAGATGTTATCCCGAGAGTCCTACAGGACCTGCATCTACTGAATTTGGTGTATCATAGTGGCTATTAACAGTATTGACTGGGGACTTACAGTGAATTTGCACTGCTTACAGGCCGGTGGGATGGAAGTTTCATAAAACTCACTCATCTGTACATAAATATAAATGTGTTTGAAATGATACTTTTGGCAGGATCTCATGTAACCCAGGCTAGCCTCAATGTAGCCATAAATGGCTTTGAACTGTGATTCCCCTGTCTTTGCCTCCTAAGAGCTGTGATTGAGGTGTGGGCCACCTAATTTATTCAGTGCTGGGAGTTCCACCCGTGGCTTCATTCATGCTTGGTGAGCACTCTACTGGGTGAGCTGTGTCCCCAGTTCTGAGGTGCTGGATAATAAAATGCAGATATCTATGGTATCTTCTATCTAATGACATAAATGCCCATTTGAGCTAATGTTTACACCTTTAAAAATAGTGCGAATACTACCAAATAATTTCACTGCAAATTTGCAACAGAAGTTTCTTACTCTGAAATAGGGTTTATGATAAACAGAAAATAAACAAATGTCTTATTGTCAAGATGTGATTCTTCATCCTGACTTATATTTTAGATGGGAAACGATATCTTTATACTATATTTGTCTACGAATGTCTATAGGAACCTATGTGCAAGGAAAATCAAATCACTTATAAAGCAATCATGCAATATTTACAATAATGCTTATGCTAAAAAAATCTCAATTTTGTGGATGAGTGACTAAAACATAGGTGCTTAAGTAACTTCTTTAAATCCATACAGTGATAATAAAGCTGATTTGCTCCCACAGAGCAGTACTGGTGCAGTCAGGATGACGTGGCTGCTAACACTGCCTCTCCCACAGATCCATGTCCGTGTCTCTCTCAGAGTGGAAAGAGCAAGGCAGTGTCCTCTCAGTTCCGGGCGGAGGATGAAAATCTGAGAAAAATCCAGCATCTCTTACCTTGGTGGGTTTTAATAGTGTAGTGGTGACATCTACCTAATTGTCTTTTCTATTTTTCATTTCTTCTCCTAGCAAACATAGCCTATCTCTTTGTATTTATTCAGGGAGAAAGGAAGGTAGGTGGGTAAAATTAAGACTCACTGAACGAAGTTGTAATTCTTGATCTGACGGCAACAAAATAGCTGGCTAAGATCAGCCTTGTCCCTTTCTGAGTCTTAGTAAGAGAACCTTGTTAGATGACGTCCTCAATCCTGCCCAGGGCTATCACTGTATCCCTGGTGTTTACCGAGTTACTTTTCTTACCTTACCAAAGATGGTAAGAGCCAAATGATTGGTGTCACCAAATAATGTGGGCTTTCCCGTGAGTTTCATCTGATGTTCCTTGGAATGTGCATAAGGGTTTCCTCATTTATTTCTAGTAAAACATGGACCTGTTGTTCAGCCACTGTATAGGTTTCCCTTCTACCCCACCCCCATGCTGAACAGTTTTTCAACATCAGCTGAATGTCTTTCAGCTCAACCTGTTCTGACTACTGATTGTCCAATGTCACAGAAAATGTCATAGGATAGAAAGTTCAGGATCATGTAGACATATTCAGGGCAGGTGTGGAGCTCCAGAACCCTCTAGGTGGACCAGCCCCAGAGAACCTCCCTGTGTTCAGTAGTTTGAAAGCCCTCTGGCCCCACATTACAAGACATTGTCTAGAGCAGTGGTTCTCAACCTTCCTAATCCTGTGACCCTTTAATACAGTTCCTCATGCTGTGGTGACCCCCAACTATAAATTTAATTTTATTGATACTTCATAGCTATAATTTTGCAACTGTTTATAATCATAGTGTAAATATTTTCGAAGGTAGAGGTTTTGCAAAGGAGTTTCCAGCCACAGGTTGAGAACCGCTGCTCTACGGGCTTCAGCACACAGACTTGTCATATAGGCTTGATCAGTCATTCACTGTCACCAACCCTGCTTCCTTCCTCTCTACTCCCCTGATGACAGAGATATGCCAAAAGTTTCAGACTTCTACTCACAGCTGTTTCTTCCCCGTCAGGAGCAGAGTAATAGTCCCGCCATCTGGAGGAATTACGGTCCTTTTACATAGGAAACATTTGGCCTGTGGGGCTAGGGGCTGCTGTGTGTTAGGGCAGCAACAAAGCTAAGAGAGCCAAAGATGTACCTACCACCCCATTTCTTAGGAAGTTAGGATTTTAGAAGCACTCATCTAGGGACTGCCACAGTAAGGATGCAGTAATCAGTCGACCCTGAAGCACCTTGCTTTTTCTACAAGTCAGTAACGATTCAGGACAGCTACCAATCTAATATGATCAGATCAAAACCAACTCAAAACCTCCACACATTGTGTACATAGGAGGTGATTTAAAAATAATCATAGAATGAAAGGAAACCCAATTTTGATGTCACCAGCTGGTGTTAGTTACTGAGAACCCAAGTGAGTGGGCAGCAACCAGCAGTCTGAGAAAGGAAATGAAGGAGGATTCAGCTATTCAAAAACCACACATGGGACAAAGGCAACAAGTCTTGGGTTATCCCCAATACTCAAGTAAACAATCTCAAAAGGTGGACCTCACTCTCAACAAACACTACTGAGACTGAAGAGGCCACGATGCGTCAATAAGCATCAGCAAAGATCTGGCCATGTCCCCCAGTGAACAAACCCTTATTAACTTGGACGTATTCCAACAGAAAATTTAGCACAGTCAAAAGTCACTAAATGTAATAAAAATAGATTAAATAAATTTGGATATTGTAGAAGTAGCTCATTGAAAGAAAAGGAGATGAGTCTAAGCCTATATTTTCTTGGTGAAAATTAGAGTTTATTAGTCTAATTCATCAAATTAAGGAGTGAAGTTGATTAGAGTTATTTGATTGAGACCGAATTGATTATGGATACAAAGAAAGCTATAAATCTAATCAGAGACAAATATTTGCCCACATGGGGGAGGGGCTGTCCTTTAGAAGACAGCTAGCTGCCTTTTATAGCAGCGCCCATTTAATAGTCGGAATTATGAAAAGATACAAATCGTTGACGCATGCATAACACTTGGAAAATCTATCATAATGGAGTTTGAAGAAAAGGATGCTAGCCCCTTTCTAGGAAAATATAAGGACAGATGCCATCCAAGTGGAACCATCATCACAACCAGAGCACCTGCTGAAGTTAGATATGTAATCTGAATTCTCCAACAGGAAGCATGTCCCCGTGATTTCAGTCACACCTGCTCTCCCTCTTCTAAGCATCTTCTCTAGTGCAGATGCAGCCTTCGTGGTTGAAGGATGACGACGAGGGGTTTGTTTCTAGAGAATGAAATGCTGCCCTTTTGCTCAGAACATTTTCCCCCAGAGAGCCTCTGCAGATCAAACACGCACTTTCTTGCAATTGAACCAATCCTTGCAAAAGCTGGGACCACATTTTATGATTTATTCTGGGCTATGATGAAAGGCAAGCACTTTGAAAACGATTCCACCAATGGCTCTCACCAGGGAGAGCACCAGGGGGAAAGGCAGAGAACATTTTGAAGGATGGAGAGGTTGTGCAGATGTTCTCTGTTAAAATGCACTTTGCTTGGGAATGTACCCTTTGAAAACACTCACTGTCATTGGTCACTAGTCATACCGTGTGCTCAGCTAATCCTGGGGTGCTGAGACCCACTTGAACACAGAGGCTTCTTTTTATTAACACCCCCTTAGCTGTTCACATCCCACCATAATGAAAAGGGGTTTGCTTTTTTCATAGATCTGGAGGTTCCAAGTCAACATCCTGGCATCTGAAGGACTCCATGAACTGTCCTACAAAATACACATGTGTGTGAGGGATTGAAGACTTTACATGATGAGCCTGGTGTGTGTGTGTGTGTGTGTGTGTGTGTGTGTGTGTGTGTATGCATATGCATATGTGTCTTCTGTCCTCCATCCCTCTTTTTTTTAACCATCTGAATGTGTTTATGTGTGTGTACCAATGTGTGAACCAAACATACATGTATGTGTATAATGTATGTGGAGGCCAGAGTTAACATCAATGTCTTCTTCAATCCGTTTCCACTATCATACTTCTGTATAAATCTTCTCTCTGTATATACAGAGACATTCAATTTGGCTAGTGCTCCTGGGATCTCCTGTCCCCACTTTCCTAGTGCTGAAATCAGGTCCTCTATGCTTACACTGCAAGCACTTTATGGAGGGAACAGTCTCCTTCCAACCTAGGGGACACAGTTATCCCACATGTACATGGTAGCCCTGTCATACACTGCCAGCAACTCTGCCCAGACACATCCTCCATAAGCTGACTGTGTCTACTCCCAGCTTGGCCAAAGATATTAATTATCATGTCTTCTTGAACCACTTCAGAAGCTTCAGTGACCTCTCCCTACATCTAAATACCTCCTTTGAAGTTTACTTCTGGAGATAGCTTTTCCACCTTAGGTAATGCTCCATTTAACTACTGTGATTCTTGTAATAAACTCCCAGGTCCTCATAAATCTCCCTTAGCCCTGTTCAGCCTCCCAACCCTTATCTGAACTCCAATGGGTCTCTGGGCTCTGCACTCAAAACAAACCAACACACTGTAGCTCTCCACTCGAGCTCTCTGTTAGTCCTCAGCGGGGGCCACTCAGATCCCTGGGGGACCAGACCTCATGTCATCACAGAAACACTCCCTCTCTCTGTCATCCCTCCCTACTTTTACTTCAAATCATGTATGTAATTTGTTCCTTTTTCTACCTAGCTTTCTTTAACTAGAGTGGAAGCCCCTCAAGGGGGAGGACTTCAAGGGAGGACTTCTCCTACTCCTTTCAGGCCTGACTTCACTTTACCCAGTGGGAGTCTGATGAATAGCTCTGTCTGGGTCATGGCAAGGGAGAAAAACTGGGTAACAAGATGCCACAATTTGTGCCTCATAGCTGCGAAGGTAGAAGTCCAGGACTGAGGTATATATTTTTTTTAATGACAGCTGACTTTGAGAGGATTCTTGGCTATATTTTGGCTTAGTTCAATCTCTACCTTTACCTTCCTGTAGCTTTCTTGACAGTGTGTCTGTACCCATATTTCCCACTTTAAAAATTAAGCAAAATGATTTGTTTGTCAGAAGCCATCTAGGAAAGGCTAAAGGCATTCAAGTGAGCTTTCTGGAGATGGCCCATGATTTTGCATGGCATGCGATCCTGCATCGGGGATTGAACCCAGGTCTGTAAACTTGGTGGCAAGCTCCTATATGTAATAAGCCATGACCCTCTCTCTCTCTCTCTCTCTCTCTCTCTCTCTCTCTCTCTCTCTCTCTCTCTCCTCTCTCTCCATGTAGTCACTAATCATATTGGATTAAGGACTCTGCTCTCCCTAGCATGGTTTCTTTAATTACGTCTTCAGAAATCACATCTCCCAATATGGACACCTAGGGCAAGATGTTAATCCATGAGCACTGAGGGTCAGGCCCTTTTTCCTGGGTGTGGATGACTGTCGCAGTATCCGTATTCCCAGCCTCAATTCCCTCTCCTATCCAATTCCTGCTCACTCTCTTTCCACTGTTGCTAAGCAGCCACAATACATAAATCTTCCTGAAATAGCTTTTGTCTCATTTCTTTTCATTTCATACTCAATCAATATCATTTTATGGATAAAGTCCAAATACCTTAGATTTTGGAATTCAGGGCCTTCTATCAAGTCAACATCACACCTGTCAACTAAGTGTCACTGTTTGCTGCATTCTTCTGGACTCCCTATTCTAGAGCCTATACACACAACGGGGACATGAATGTGCCCATGGAACTTTCCCAACCAATGGAAACAACCAGCCTCACCTCTCTGGGTTACTTTGTGTGTGATGACATAGGTTTAAGGATGTTTTCTTTCATTGAATTGGCATGAGGGTGATAATATCATTCTTTGATGTGGAAGTACCAGGCTTTTCCTTTCTAATTGTTTTTAAAAGAGGAGTAGACTAGAAACATGGATCAGCAGGTAAAGGCACTTGCCACCAAGCCTGATCACCTAAGTTCAAAAACTGGGACACACATACTATAAAGAGATAACTGACACCCAAAAGTTGTTTTCTAATCTGACCTACAAACACACACACACACACGCACGCACGCACGCACGCACGCACGCACGCACGCACGCACGCACGCACGCACGCGCGCGCGCACACACACACACACACTGCATTTTTTTAAAAGCCAAGGGAAAGAGCTTCTTCTGACTGTGAGGGGAACGATAAGCCTGGCAATTAGATTTAGATTTACATTCCTACATTTATTTGATAACTGATTTAGGAAGCCTTTTCTTCAATATACCAACGTGCAATTTAAATGAAAAATAGATGAAGGAAATGATTCCCAAATGGAAGCGTCTCTTTAATTTTTTTTGATGAAAACTGTGCACCAAGAAGCAGAGGCAGAATGTCAGAGATTATTTGAAACCTGTCAAGGTGAAATTACTGGCTCTTTGAGACTCTTCTTTTTCTGAATGACTTAGGTTGAGGGCATGAGGCCTGGTGGTAAATCTTGGCTTGCCAGATAACTTGATTCTTTATACATTATTCTAGAAGTCTACCCTTCTGAATTATTTTATATGGAGAGAGGAGGGGAGAGATAGCAGCAATGAAGGGAAATGGCATTGTTTATGGAGAAAAAAATTCCTTATAAGTGTAATGCCCTTGGAGCATTAATTAAACAAACAAACAAAACAAAAACAAAGACAAAAAATCCCTACCCCATGTCCTGCTTCTAACCTCGTATAGAACAGGCAAGGATAGCTTTTAAGACAGTCTTGTTAGTCTAAAGTTGCTGCAGCTCTCCTTTGCCACCAACAGTAGCACGTTGCAGCCTGTGGGTGAAGTAGCTAAAAATGGCCAATTAGAGCTTTGGTTTATATAACAGCTGCTTTGAGGGAGTCTGCCTAGGACCAGAAGGAAATGCTAGCAGACTGGCGATGCTCTGTGCCTAGGTCGTCCACCTCTGCACCCTGAGTGTTTGGGCTGGTCCAAGCACCACAGAAATGGGCACCGGATGTTCACACCAGTCACTGAGGAACTGTGCAAGCCGACATCATTCATTCAGCTTTAACTCATGCCCTCCCTCCTTTTTCCCTTCTCTCCCTCCCTCCTTCCCTCCTTCCCCTTATCTCTCCCTCCCTCTCTTTCTCTTTCCGCTTCCCTTCTCTCTTTTCCCCTCTCTTCTTCTTTCCTTCCTTTTTACCCTCCCCTAGCCCTTCCATTTTCTTACCTTTCTTTATCTTTGCTTCGTCTCAAGAAAAGGTACACAAATCAACCATCTCATCTGTCATTAAAAGCTGACTGTTTTATACTGTCTCTTCTTCGTGCTTTCTGTTTTTAAGCTCCTCCGGAGAATGCAAGGGCAATGAGCAGAGGAGGAAATGGGGTACTGGAAGGTTGGGTTGGGGCAGTCCAAAGGAGGACACAGTGGTGAAGTTAGAGGAGTGACAGCCAAATACAAGAAAAGGACACTGAAGGTGGAGGAGAGAAGCAAGGACAACCACTGAGCTTCAGTTGTTCTGGAGTCTAGCAGGAGACCTGAGACTTTTGTTAGCGTTTGTGTACAAGGGCTACCCATACTCACCAGTGCCCTTGAAATCCTGTAATGCAGCAGCCTACTGGGAAAATGAAGCAATAACAAAAGAAGACTTCTAGCAAATTTCCTATGAGTTTTAAAGCTGTACTGTCTATTGGGAAATTTGATTATTCAAAACTATTCTGGGACATCTGGACAATTTTACATAGTATATTTTCCCCCATTCACCTGTTAGGTTATAGATTTTTATGAGTGGACAAGTCTTAACAATTGTACCCTTTAACATTTAACTCTAGGGTGCCTGGACATACTCCAAGAATATACATAAAACATTTTAAAGTCATTTAACTCTTGGAAAATCATTAAAATATTGTTAAAAGCCAGTCATTTTATCGTAGAATCTCTGAGTCAGTTTTATGATCTTGTAAACTGGTTTTTAAATTCTTTTCTTTCTGCCTTCTGATGACGTTTTTGCTAAATTTGCTAAGAAGACATTTTAACAGCCCTGGAAAGAACCCAATTTGTGGCCAGCATTAGAATGTTCCTCTCTCTCCTATTGTCTTCTGTGAGGCGAAGAAAGCCTCAAAACAGGGTGGTTCACTCTTCTAAGGCTGCTTTCTGTTAATATATTCCATAGTCAACCTCTTGGCCTATACATTACTGCCTTTTACATTACTTCATTACCGTACGTTTTGTTATTGATTTTGATTAAATCCATTTGGAAGTCAATATTCACAACACTAAAAAACAGAGGGCCCGTTAGACTATCAGATACAGTACATTTATCCTCCTCCAACACACCCTGCACACACATTAAAGATCTGGGGGGCCTCTGCCTCTTCGGGGAATCTCATCGCAGGCTGCTACTGAATCCAGGGCTCAAACCCTATGCTGAGCTTGAAGATGCTGTGCATTCATAAAGAGCTACGACTGCTCTGATTTGCCTCTCCCCCTACTCCATGTGTCCCCCCAGCTGGGTGAGAGTTTCAGTTTATTGCCCACATGTTAGAGACACTCTTTGTAAGACAGCTAACTTTGCTTATCCTCCAGGGAAAGGGAGGCTGCAACCAACACAGGGAAGGCCAAACGAGTGAGGCCTCAGGAGAGAAGAGGTTCTGAGATGGCAGCATCCTCCAGCCAGCTGTGACTAAGACAGAGTAATTCACCAAAGTGAAAATGGGCTGCTTACCAGCTAGCTGAAGTCTGGTTACTCATCACCTACAACAGAGTCAGTGCCCCAGAATTTCTCTCCAAAGCTGCAAAAGTGTCCCTCCCCCTGCTCCACATTTCTAGTCCCACTTTTTGTCATTCTATAAAAATAGTTTGCATAGTAATTTCCCAACTATGGAGAAACAAACAACATCTATTTTTAAAAATATTGCACGTGCGCTCGCACGTGTGTGTGTGTGTGTGTGTGTGTGTGTGTGTATGTGTGTGTGTCTGTAGGTATGTGTATGTGTGTAGCTATATAGGTTTGTGTGTGCATGTATATGTGAATGAGTATGTTGTGTATGTATGTATGTATATATGTATGCATGTGTGTATGTATGTGATACATGCAAGTGTGTATGTATATGTATATGCTTATATCTGCATTTGTGTGTATGCATGTGTGCATGGGGTTCATGAGTATAGGTGCATGCACATGTATTTGTGTGTGCATGTGTGTGCACCAGAGGTCGATGTGAGGATGTCTTTAATTGCACTCCTTTTATTTTTTGAAGATTTAAGTTGCATTATTCTTCTTTATATGTCTCTGTGTGAGTGAATTCTGTCGGGAGGTTCCTGGGAAGCCAGAAAGCATTGGATCCCTTAGAGCCATAGTTATGGACGGTTGAGCTGCCATGTGGGTATATGGAACTGAATTCAGGTTTTTTTTTACAAGAGCAGTAAGTGTTCTTAACTGCTGTACCATCTATTTAGCCTCAGGGAAAGATAAAAAACAAAACAAAAAGCAAAAATCACAGATAGCTCACAACCATCTATAACTCTAGCTCCAAAAAATATCTTCTCCATTCTGGCATCCACAGGCATCTGCACAAATGTGCCAATAAATACTGTACATGCACTCACACATTCGCAGACTAAAAACCAACTTTAAAAACAACACCCAAAACGTTTTGAATATGACACACAGTATTTATAAGTTTTGTTATATTAAATTAGCATCTTAGTGAGATGGAGGTAGGATTTCTCCGGGTAGCCTTGACTGTCCTGGAATTTGCTTTGTAGACTAGGTTGGCCTTGAAATTATAGAGATCTGACTGCTTCTGCCTCCCAAGTGCTGGGATTAAAAGCATGATCCATCTTATATACAGCCACCAAACCCAGACAATATTGCAGATTCCAAGAAATGCAGGCTGACAGGAACCTGATATAGCTATCTCCTGAGAGGCTCTGCCAGAGCCTGACAAATATAGAGGCAGATGCTCACAGTCAATCATTGAACTGAGAATGGGGTCCCCACTGAAGGAGTTAGAGAAAGGATTGAAGGAGCTAAAGGTGCTTGCAACCCCATAAGAACAACAATACCAACCAACCAGAGCTCCCGGGGACTAAACCACCCTCCCAAGAGTACACATGGACAGACCCATGACTCCAGCTGCATATGTAGCAGAGGATGACCTTGTTGGGCATCAGTGGAGGAGAAGACCTTGGTCCTATCAAGGCTCGATGCCCCAGTGTAGGGGAATGTCAGGGCGGGGAGGTGGAAGAGAGTAGGGGTAGAGCACCCTCGTAGAAGCAGGGGGAGATAGAGGGTTTCTGGAGGGGAAAATGGGAAAGGGGATAACATTTGAAATGTAAATAAAAATCCAATAAAAGAAAGAAATGTAAAACAAACAAACAGCAAACAAAACCCATGGGCCACCACTGTCACCCAGCTCATCTTAGTGAACTTTAGCGAGACATTTTTCGAATATGGGGAAATCCAGTTCATTTAAGGAACAGGAGAATGCCAGAAAGAACATGTGAAGAGATTGGCAGATGAGTAAGTAAAATGAGTAGGAAAAAAATGGCAGGAACAGAAACACACACACACACACACACACACACACACACACACACAGCTTTCCAAATTCTTTTAAATTATAAAAGTGAAAAATTTACAAATTTTGCCTTAAGAATAACCATAGAGGTACCTGCAGTCTTATGTAGCATTGTACAGATTTATAAATATTTTCTTTATTTTTATTAGTTGGAGAATTCCATATGATGTATTTCATCATATTTATTTCCTCTTTCCCTATGTCCTCCAAGATTCACTCCCCCACTTCCTTATCCATCTGGTCCTGTGTAATCTTTTTTTTTTTTTATTCCATCAGGTACAATTTGTGCTGATCAAACACTCTTGGACCTTTAGCTGGACTGTGGTCAACCTACCAGGGGCCAAACCCTTAAAGAAAACCTACTGCTTCTCTCCCAGAAGCTATCAATTGCTGACAGCTCCTTAGCTAGGAGTGGGACTTAATACCCATCTCTTTGCCCCATGCTGTGATTTTCTCTCTTGAACTTGTGCAGGTCTTGTGTATGGTCTCCAAATTGCCCTGAGTTCCCAGGCCAGCATAGGGAACAGTGAGACCAAAATCAAGGTTAACCAAGGATAAACCTGAGATTATCCTCACTGCATCAAGAGGATAGTCCAAGATACATGTCTTACACACACACACACACACACACACACACACACACAAACACACACACACACAGTTTTTAAATGAAGTTGTCATATAACAGAGGAGAGAATAATCCATCTATCTAGATATTATATACTACCAAGTAAGAAGAATCAGTCACAGTTTCTTGAATCCTTTGCCAAGAGACTTTGGAGAGAGTGAGAGACTTTGGAATGTACCCTGTAACTTTAATTTTTTTCAAGGTCTACTTTTAATGATGATTCTTAAATGCTGTCTAACCTCCCTTTACCCTACCACCCACCAGAGGTAGTGGAAAGGAAAGGATACAGGGTGGTGGTGGGGTGTGTGTGGAACTGTTTAGAAAGGTTCTTTGGAGCAATTCTTGTCTTTGTTGTCTGGAAACCAGCAGTTCAGTTCACAGATTAGCAGCAGCAGCTCAATCCACACGTGCAAACACTCCACTTCAGCAGTCAGGTTAGGTGGAGTCTGGGCAGCAAACAGGAATCATCACCAGTGGCTCTACCTAGCAGAGACAGCCAGGCCTCAGCCTCCACACAAGTCAGCAGGAGGAACCAGGGCCAACAGGAACACCAGGAGAAGTTTCTCAGCCGTGCCTCTCTCAACAAAGTGAAGACCAGCCAAGACTGACAAACTGTTGCACAGCTAGGTCTATGAGCAAGTCAAGCTCAACTTCCATCGGTCCTTTATATTCATCGTCAAACATCACATGTCCTCCATGTGTTTTACCTCAGTACATGAGTCTGTCTCAGCTGACATTACTCTGCCAATCAGCCCGAACCCGCCAAAGCAGCAAAAATTGCAACAAGCCACTAGAAGGTTTTTTTTGTTTTGTTTTTGGTGTGTTTCTCTCTAAAGTATCCAGACAAGTGGAGCACAATGACACAGTGTAAGGCAAACCAGTACATGCATGTTGTTAGCAAAGAATTCTTTATCATGTGTTCTTTCACATGCTTGCTTTAGCAGAACATCCTGTCTCCTCTGTTCACTTCAGTTAAATGTTCCTTTATGTGTTTGCTCCAGCGAAACACCATCCAACCCACTTTCCAAAGAACCCTTAAGTTTCTCAGCATCCTAAATCCAATGGATCCCTTCAAGGCTCAGGGAATTATGGGTAGAAATACAGTAGGAGCCAGAAGTGGTGAAAGATTTGAAGGAAACAGCATTTTCAGACACAGCAGGGCAGATGGATGGAGCTCAAGCCACACAAAACCCCAGCATGGAGCAGGGGAGGTGGGCACAAAGTCCCACCCCTGGCCAATAATCTACTCACCCAAAATAACTGTTAAGTATATCAACCATTTTTGGGCAGTTTTTAAGCTGAGGAACAGCTGGTCAACAAAAATTGAACTCATTTTTAAGAACCTTTTTCTTTTTCTTTCTTTTTTTTTTTTTAAAGAGAAAGAACATGAAGTTGGGTGGGTGCATGGGAGAGGAGTTTGGAAACAGAATGAGTATGATAAAAATGTATAGTATGAGATTATCAAAGAATAAAAATAAAACACACACACACACACACACACACACACACACACACGCTTTGGCTACTTCCATAACATTAATGTCATTATTGCACCAGTGTTTGTGTCTTCTAAGACCTGTCAATACTGCAGCTCCCAGGGTTCAGCTCACAGCTGGGTAACATTTATGATTACTTTTCTCATTTCTAGTAGCATGGACAATGCCACAGAGCACTAGAAAACTAGGAATGAAATTACATGTCAGTAGCAGCTTGATTTCCCCATGTTCAATGGCTCAGATAGGTGGTGTCTTCAGCAATAGGGTCTTATCATGGGGATATGGCATTCTTATTGAAGGTAATCAAGATAGTTGACAATAATGTGTGTACTCTATTGCTGTAAGAGATCACCTATACCAAAGTAACTTATAAAAGAGAACACTTAATTGAGTTTACAGATTCAGAAGGTTAGAGTTCATGATGGCAGAATGGAGGCATGGCAGTAGGGTGAGAACACTTTGATTCACAAGTAAGAGGCAGAGAAGGAAAGGGAGGGAGGTGTAATTCATTAGGAATGGTGCAAGTCTTTTAAACTCCAAAGCCTGTCTCCAGTGACATACCTACTCCAACAAGGTCTCACCTCCTAATCCTTCACAAACAGTTCCACTGGGAATCAAGTATTCAGTGTGCCTATTGGGAGGACTCTCATTCAGATCAATACTGTACAATGTTTGGGGGAGTTCTAATAGAACTTCAGTGACCATCAGGTCCCAAAAAGGTAACCCAGTCCTAGAATTAGGCTTTTTGTTTGTTAATCTAAGATATGTAGTAGGGGCATTGCCACCCAATTATAGGATAACTATTTAAACTCAATTATAGGATAACTCTATTTTAAATACACACACACACACACACACACAGGCATGCATGCACGCATGCATGCACATAGGCACGCATGTATATATGTGTTTGCATATTTATATATATGAAAATTCCTGCTTTTCAAGACCACAAGAGGAATTATATAATTCTTAAAAGGATACTTTTGAACAAGGATTTGAAACAACAGGGAAAGAAACACCAGAGCCAATGAAGTCATCCAGATTCCCTTTGAAGGAAGGATCTGAGCTGTAGTTGGACAAATGATCAGGACCCAGGTGATGAGCAGGAGCGCAGAGAGAGTCATGGAGAGCATGGAGTCACAGAACAGAAACTGGGAGGGAGAAGAATGAGAATCAGGTAGACTGTAGTGGGATGGGTGTGTTACATCCCACAGGCCTTTAGTGAGGATGCATAGATCCAGCGGAGGTCAGAGAGGATACGATTTTGAGTGTCAGGCAAAGGACAGAGCTTAAAGGCTTGCTTTCAGGGCTTGGCTGGTCAGTGGCTCCATCTAGAATTCCCTGTCTGTGAGGTTAGTTATGCTGTATAAATGGGAATCTATGAACAAGGGGAGAGGGAACGATGACAATAGCTCTAATCACAGCCTGGTCTGCCCCATTCCCAGTGTGCAGCTGGACTAGGAGACAGCCTAACCAAATGGCAGAAATAAGTAGAACTCTGGGCTTCTGGGTTTCATAACAGAAACGAGGCTTTAAGCCAAAGGAGACCATGAAATAGAGCATGCAAAGGGGAGATAGCGGACAAAGGCTCGCCCTGGGGCAGTAGCTGGATGACAATAATTATGAAGTCAGTCAGTGCAAACTTGCAGCACATTTCTCATGCTTCCAAATAAAAAGAAACTAACAAACCTATTTATATATTTAATTAAATTATTAAACCATTTTATTTCAGCGAAAAAGGAGGTGCAGTTCAGTTTGTAGAGTGCTTTCCCAGCACACAAAGCCCTGGGTTCCAGCCATGGCAGAGAATAAGGCAGGCATGGTGGTAGAAGTCTGTAATCCCAGCACTTGGGTAGTAATGACAGGAAGATGAGGAGTTCATCCCCAATAACATGACAAGTTCAAGGCTAACCTGAGCTTCATGAGACCTAGTATCAAAAACCAATCAACCAACCAACCAACCAACACACCAAACAAGTAACACACCAACACACCAACCAACCAACCAACCAACAACCAACCCAACCAACCAACAACAACCAACAACCAACCAACCAACAACACCAACCAACCAACACACCAACCCACCAACCAACCCACCAACCAACACACCAACCAACCAACCAACCAACCAACACACCAACCAACCAACCAACCAACCAACACACCAACCAACCAACCAACCAACCAACACACCAACCAACCAACCAAACAAACAAACAAAACAAACAAACAACTGACTGACCAACCAACCAATCAACCAACCAACCAGCCAACCAACCAACCAACCAACAATCAACCAACACACCAAACAAGCAACCTACCTGCCTATCTGTCAGCTAAGCAAACAAGCAACCAGTCAAACAAGTCACCAACCAAGCAACCTATCTACCTACCAACCAAGCTACTAACTCCTAACCAAGCGACCTACCTACCAATCCACCAACCAAGCAACCTACATACCTATCTACCAACCAACCAACCAACCAACCAACCAACCAACCAAAACCAACCAACCAAATCCTAACTAAACTACAAATCAATCATTCAACCTACCAAACTAGCAGTAATAAAGTAAAAATAACAGAAAGATAATTTCTGTGTAGTTTTAGGGTCCATGCTCAAAGCACAGATGTTTCAAACAACAAGTAGTCTTTGACCGTCTCTTCCCAACCCCTCTCACTGTCCCTCAGTATAGTCTCATTTTCTGCTGCTTTGTTGCCTATTCACGGTCAACTCCATGCAATGTGTTTCCCTTTTATTTCCTGGGGGAAATTTTATAAACTTGGGCCACACCGTTTTCTTCAAATCGACAGTTACAGATGTTTTCATCTCTACCCACGTCTTCCGTGACCTCAATTACCACATTAAAATATTGTTAGCAAATTAAAATTCAAACAGCATTTATAACAGGGGATCAAGTTTATTTTACAAGTAATTTACATATTGTCACTGACTCTGTGCCAGTTGCTTACAGTTTTGGCCTTGTTTGTGGGAGAGCAGCCAGCTCTAATGCATAGGACAGAGGAAAGAGGTGCCATTTATCATGTGGCTTTCTTTCTCCGGCTGCATGATATTTAGAGAAATGAAGCAGCATGCTATCATCCAGTGTAGGTGATTCGCATGGCTCCTTGGGTTATCTTAATTTTGAAGAAGGTACAGTACTGGTTCTCCATTGTAGCTTCTAGGGCAGAGAGCTGGGTACCAATACACACTTGGGGACAGAAAGAAGGAGGGTGGGTTTCCAGTTGGTAAATTTGAAACATTTTCATAAATTGCTTATAATCTTACATAGTTCATGTATAAATGTGGGAAAGAGAGAGGGAGAGAGAAAAGACAGAAAGACAGAGAAAGGGACAGAGTTTGTGTGTGCAGGTACATATACATGTATGTGTATGTGTATGTGTATGTGTATGTGTATGTGTATAGTAGGGTTCAAAGAACAATTTTAGCTGTCCTTCCTCAGGTGCTAATGACCATATTTTCTGTAAGCAAGGGTCTCTCACTGGCCTAAAATCATCAAGCAGGCTGACTGGCTGTCTGGCGAGCCATAGGGATCTGCCCTTTTCTGCTTCCTTGGTGCTGGAATTACAAGCATGTACTAACATGCCTTTTAAAATTGTTTATTGGTTTGTGAGGTGGGGTAACAGGATCTCATATATAACCATGGCTGTCCTGGAAATTCCAAATAGACCAGGCTGACCTCGAACTCACAGAGATACTTCTGACTCTGCCTCCCGAGTGCTGGGATTAAAGTTGTATCCCACGATACCCAACCCAACACCTAACTTTTAAAAATGTAGGCTTTGTGGGATTGAGCTTGGGCCTTCATGCTTGTGTAGCATGCACTTTATACATGTAGTCACGTTCCCAGCCATCCTGTCAATTCTTTGCTAATTTCGTCCTTCTGGTCAAGGCTCCAGACAGCACAGTTTTAGAAAGCAAAAGTGTAGAATGAGCCTGGGTTCAGATTCTGGTTCTAGTTTAATTAGCTGGGGGACCTTAGCAGTTTAACCTTTCTGTGCCTCAATTTCTCTGGATTTAAAACTAGGATCAATTATGCTGCTTACCTCCTGTGGCTGGCTCGAGGGGTGGATGATTTAAAACGGGGCCCCACACAGTAAGTGCCAGGGATGTCTTGGCTCCTTTATGCCCAGCTCTGCATTGTTTTGTGCTGTGTATTTCCATACCTGCTTCTTTTCTATTACAGCATTGATGTTAGACAGCTTTACTTTTCTATACATGCTGTCATTTCTCATTCAGGACACACTCAGCATATAGCTCCTAGTGTGCTTCATTTTGGTTGAATGGAGTCAGGAGAGAAGAGACTTTGTTGACAGAGTCCAGGTCCCAAGGGTCCTAAGGGATCCAGGTCCTTGGGTCCCAAGAATTCCTGCCACTGGTATTCTGCCCTTTCATGCCTCACAGCCCATTTGGTAGTCACTGTTGGTTTCTCCAATGAGAGCCACAGGTACACTCAACTTCAGGAGGTCACCACACTTGGCAATCTACAACTCGGTTTGTTTGTTTTCTTTCCCTGCTGTGATTCTGGTTTGATCAATGAAATTCTTCAAAAGCAGTGCTTCTGAACTTGTGGCCCCAGGCCCAGCATCACAGGGAAAATAGATGGCAATGGAAGTTCTCAGTTTCACCCAGACCTGAGGAGTCAGAAACTCTACAGGCCTTCTACGGGACTCATCTGTATGCTGGCACTTGAGAAACAGGGCCTTGCTTCCTCAGCTGCAGAGCACAATGACTAACTCCTCCCAATACTGAAGGAGACTCAGGGGCCCTCACAGACAGTCAAGTGTTGGCACACATAGTGGGGTAAGTGATTTGAGCTAGGCATGCCTTTCAGATGAGCGTAGGAAAGTTCAACTAGAGGACCGGGTAGATGGTTCATTTGATAAAGCAGTTGCTGTGCAAGCATGGGACCTTGAGCTCCACCCTGAGCCCCTTCATAAAAAGCCCAGGCATCATAGCAAATGTTTATACGTCCCCCAAAGAGGTGGTGACAGCAAGATGCCCGGAGCTTCCAGGCATGATCATCAAGGTAAATCAATGAGATCTAAGTTCAATGAAAGATCCAGCTCAAAAATTAATTTCGAGAGTGATGGAGAAAAGCAGCCAAGGTAGACCTCTGGTATCCATATACGCATGCATATCTGTGCATATACATTCACACTCATCCATACACACACACACACACATACACACACGCACACACATGTGCACACATTATAACCATAGTATATTACAAAGGTGATAATATCCCAGTGTTGTAGGAACAGAAACTTGAACCATCAACCTTTCCTGGAGGGTGTGGCACTGCACAGGTAAACTACAGATCCAGAAAGCAAATGTTTGCTCAGCTTCATCCCCCAGTTCATTTTTCTATTTATCAGAGACCCAAATCTTCTTTGTGCTTTGCTTAAGGACTTCCTGTTTCAGATACATATTTTCCTATTTTTTATTTTTCTTAATGAAATGTAGTTGTGCATATCTGGATGAGTTTTAGAGACAGGATCTGTGATTTGGATGTCAGAAGATGTCCCAGGAGATAAAGTACATGCCCTGAAAGTCTAAGGACTTGTTCAGAGTCCCAGCGTCCACAGAAATCCAGGGAAGTGTGGCTGTCCACCAGGGCATTGTGGAATTCACATATAATCCTGGTGCTGGGAAGGTAGAAACAGGCAGATTCCTGAGGCTTGCTGGCCAGCTGGCCTAGACTAACCAATAAGAGGCCTGGTGTTAAAAACAGAGAGAGGTGGGTAGTGCCTGAGGAAAGACATTTGAGAATGTCCTTTGGCCTTATAGGCAAATGAACATGTGTGTGTGTGTGGTGTGGTGTGGGGTGTGTGTGTGTGTGTGTGTGTGTGTGTGTGTGTGTGTGTGTGTGTGTGTGTGTGTGTGTGGTGTGTGTGTGTGTGTGTGTGTGTGTGCAAACCTGTATAAGATGTGCACATGCTCAGCACTTCGTGATCATGTGTGTGAACTTGCCTATCTTCTCTGCAGCATTTGTTGAGAATTTTCCCTTTGGTCTGTGCCTTACAAAGAGCCATGTGTGATAAGAAAAAAATAAAAACAAAATAGAGACCCTTGCTCTCCAGGATCTGAGGACAAACTTAGTCCTCTGGCTTGCCCTGTTGTCAAGATTGGTTATAAGATGTTCTCTCCTGGTTTAGGCCACTAGAGACTACCATTGTATGAAAATCATTTGCGGGAGGGCTGGGGCCTTAGAAGGCTTAGCAGTCGAGATTTCTTGTTGTTCTTATGAAGACCTGGCTTCTGCTTCCAGCACCAACCCTGGTCGGTTCACAGCTGCCTGTAACTCCAAGGAGTTGTGTTTCTGGTCTCCCCAGTCATCCGCACACGCATGTACATAGCCACACGCCAAGTAATTAAAAAGAAGAAAGAATGAAAATGTCACACATAACCTATTAGTTTGTATAATCAATACATATTATCTTTAAAAAAGAAAAAATAAAAATAATATGATTCATACCCTAGGACTGGTTATGTGGAAAAAGCCGGTTTTCGGAGTAAAATGAAGGACTGGGGGAAAAGCAGGAATACGGAGCCCTCTCTAGGCACGGGGCCAGAGCCTCGCTTGCGGCTCCAACTGAGCGCAGCCCCTGCAAAAAAATCATTAAATTAGGCAAAGATCCAATGGGCTTAAATTTTCTGTTTTTGATTGCTTGCTGTGAGGGACACTTCGGCATGATTTAAAATGATGATTTAATGTAAGAAGAGGCGAGGGACTCTGGAGCTCAAATAGCACAGCCATATAGTTCTAATCAAATTAGTCCATTATGTGCAAATTGATTGCTGGTGCCTAGATTTACATGATGTTTATGATATCGGAATATCTGACAAAAATTGATGTCAATATTTATGCCTCTATAAATTACTCATGCAGTGCTGTTATGATGGCTTCTAATCAAAGTGGAACCAAACTAATTGACCTTTAAATCCAGAGGACTTTGTAACCCAAAGCTCACTCTCACTGAGACAGAAGACTGCTTTCGGTAGAGGAAGGAAGCATTTGGAATGTTGGGATGTCCCTGTCTGAAAACTTAACTGTGCGTTCTTTAACTGCTGATCCCAATGAGTCATTGTAGATGTGCCTTAAACTGACCTGTGTTTGAACTTGGGTTAGGAAGGTCTATGATAATCAGAATTAAGACTTGATGCTCAGGAAGTTGAAATGTCGCTTTGCTATTGTGTTTCACCTTTTTTTATTCTATGTTTATGCTCATGTGCATGTTTCCACATGTGTGTATGTGCACGTGTGTGCAAATGGCCACAGAGTCCAGAAAATGGCCTCAGATACCTTGGAAGTGGAGTTATAGTCAGTTGTAAGCTGCCCGACATGAGTGCTGGGAACAAAATTCAGGCCTTCTGCAAGAGCAGTGTATGTTCTTCATAATGGTGGGCCATCTCTCCACTCTGTACTTCAGGGTCTTGTTGATGTTGTTTGTTTGTTTTTACATAAGAAATATTTGTCCTTTTCCTTTAAAAGTTAGGTGAGATAACTGATCAGGTCAATGAGCCGCATTATCTACCTATCTATCTATCTATCTATCTATCTATCTATCTATCTATCTATATCTATCTACCTATCTATCTCCATCCATCCATCCATCCATCCATCTATCTATCTATCTACCTATCTATCTACCTATACATCCATCCATCTATCTATCTATCTATCTATCTATCTATCTATCTATCTATCTATCTATCTATCATCTCCCTATCTATTATTTTTGTATGTCTGTGTATGTATCTGTGCATATTAATGTGTGTGTATGGGTTCAGCCAGAGGACAACCTTGGATGTCATTCCTAGAGTCCTTTTTTTTGTTTCTAAGTCAGGGTTTCTCAGTGGCCCTGAACCTGTCATGTATGCTGGACTGGCTGGTCAGCGAGCCCTAGTGATCTGCCTGTCTCTGTCTCCCCAGCTTTAGGATTGTGAGAGTGTAGCACCATGCTCTATATTTTAAGCTGTCAGTGCTAGGGGTTGAACTAGGGTCCTCATGTTTTTGACACAACCACTTCACTCATTGGTCAGTTGTTGGCCCAGCTCCTATTTTTTAATGTAAAAACCTTTTTATCTGGGGACAATATGTTTACTGAAAAATTATAAATGCTTCTCCTTGATGGGAGAAATTATAGCTTCTTTTATTTTTGTGATCTCATTGTATATTCATAACTGTAAATTTGTAGTTGTTGGATACTCACTGTGTGTATGGTGCATAGGTCCAGTGTAAGGCATGGTGTGGGGATTCATTCTCTTTCCAGGCTGATGGAAAGATTGGGGCATAGAAAAGTTCTTGCATTTTTACCTCCTGCAAGGTCTCATTGTTTCCCAGATGGAGCTTGGCCTTGGCATTCAGGAAGCCAATCAGGTATTGACTAGTTTATTTAAAGCATAAGTCACTTTAATCATTATTCTTTGACTATCTACTGGTAGGAATACTAGCTGAAAGAATTAATTTGGGGAATGTATGTACCAAAGGGGAACAAACCTGGTTAGAACATCAGGATTCCTGTTCTCCATCCCTGAGAAAGCTAAGCCTGGTTGAAGTCCTTGCTTCCTCAAGTATAAAATAAACTGTTCCAGAGATCCTCTCCAGGTTGGAAATAAGATTGGTTCTCATACCAGCCTGCAACCACGTCTGACTCCACAGACGGCTGTTCCCTACCTTCATGCCAGACTAACAAACGAGCTAAGGCAAGGAGTTGAAGTTACTGCACACACTCCTATGCTCTGCGATGAGTGCATTTGATTAAGGAGGCCTTGCACACTTGAACTTCATCAGTCCTGACTTTGACACGGGAGCACATTTTCGACACCCAACTCCAAATCCTTCTTGTCTGTTACTGAAAAGATCTCTATCTGCATTTCGGAGAGGGCTGCTTGGTCTCGTTATAAAACCTCATTACTTTCCTTCCGTCAGACTCAGCGGAGCCTTCTCTCTTGAATTGGATCATGTGATTCTCTATTAGGCAGACATTTAATACTATATCGCCTATATTGCTCAGTATTACTCTCTGTTCTTTCATTTGCCCTTTGGAAATGCCTCAGGAGAAGCCATTGAAAGATGATCTTTCTTTCCAATAATCCTCCCCTGTCTCAGGAAAGCGGTCTTCTAAAGATAATTATTTAAACAAGCTATACTACCTAATTTTCTAATCTTTATCAATTTAAACTTCTCCAAGTAGTGCATAGGGAGAATAAATAATTAAGTGATCAGAAAATAATATACCTTAAAGACATATTTAAAAATTTCTTCAGGATGGTGAGTGTGCTTTGCAGATCTCCCTAAACTACTCAAGCTGCCCGTATGTGTTAAAGGACATCCCATAATCCCTTATGAACAATACATAGCTTCAATTACTAGACACCCATGTTTATTGAGCAAAACTATTAAAGCAACCTATGACTATTTCACAAAGATACTTGAGAAGCAGGTGTGACCATTGTTAAATGTTATTTTTTAAGTTAAACCTTAACTCTCTGCCTATGTCCAAATTTCTGTGGTTGTAGTAACCTCACAATTTAGATCAGTGGTTCTCAACCTTCCTAATGCTTTGACCCTGTAATACAGTTCCTCATGGTGAGTACTCAACCATATTTTTTTCTTTGTTGGTACCTAGTAACTGTAATTCTGTAGTTCATATGAATGGTACTATAAATATCTGATATATAGGATATCTGATATGTGAGTCTGTTGGGAGTCTAGATGCTACAGGTTGAGAACCACTGATTTGGATGGTCTGACTTTCTATTGATGGGTGATAAATGATACCTCTACTAGATGGGGAAACCCACCGTTTTGTTGTGGTTGTGGTTTTTCTCGGTACAGATGGAGAAAGGCTCAACTGGGTGATTGATCTGGAAACCTGTGGCATCAGATGCCGTTCATTTTAAACAGGGCTTCACATGGTTTCATTTCTCAAACATGTGTCTGCACATTGGAGACTGATTTAGTAACTTTTCCCATTGCTGCAACAAAATCCCCATGAAAGCAACTAAAGGAAGGAAGGAAGGAGGGAGGGAAGGAAGGAAGGAAGGAAGGAGGGTGGGAAGGAAGGAAGGAAATATTTCAGTTCACAGTTGGAGACTACAGTCCATCATGGTGCAGAAGGTATGGCCACAGGAACATGGGGCAGCATGTGCAGTCACATTGCATATGCAGAACCAAGCTTCTTTGACCTTCCGACATAGACTGAAGAGCAGCAGCTCTCTAGAATTTTCTTGTCTTGTGCATCAGTGGGAAGCTGGGGCATCTGGTCTCAAAGACTGGGCAGCTACTTACTCTCTATCTCTCCACCATTCAGTCATTACCGGACTTTGTAGCCTGTATCATGTAAACTTAGCTAATCGGTCCTCTTTGGAATGCAGGTTCATTTGTTGGCTCTATTTCTTTAGAACAAGCTCCTTGGCTCATCTCCAGCTCAGCTGTGCTATATACAACTGTGTGATCTTGGTTCATACTTTAGAATTTAAACTGCCTACCATATTCTTCATGAGAGATACAGTTCACACTGAACTTCATAGTCTTTCTGTTGCTCTTTGCCCATGATATAGCATCATCACCTCATCACGGAATCTTCTCCTGGCTGTCCTCTAAGCAGTTCCTTCCAATCCTGTCTGTGACATGCTCTGTTCCTGCTTACCACTTAACTCCCTCTGAAATTGTTTTTTCCACCTTTTACTCATTTTCTGTCGGTGTCACTTTTATATAGCCAGGACGAGTGCTTGGTGTCAATTTATCTAGATAAGGGTACAGCACCTATCAGTTCTATAAGTGAAGTAATGGCCCAGACAAATGAAAATATGTTTGCCATTATGCTTCTTGTTCTGTAGTGGCAAAGTCAAAGTATATCTGAAATATTAAAGCAAGAGAGACAGAGAGAGAGAGAGAGAGAGAGAGAGAGAGAGAGAGAGAGCAGGGAGGGAGAGAGGGAGGAGAGAAAGAGAGAAAGAGAGAAAGAGAGAGGGAGACTGATTATTCATTAGCATAAAAACATAGAGAATACACATTAAAAATATATTTATTCTATCTCACCAATGCCCAAAAATAACATAGAAAATGCTTGGAATGAAGAATGTCAGGGAGCTCATATGAGGACAGCCTCTTGGGATCACAGAGGTCAGACATTACTATTTCCTCTCCTTGTTTCTCAAGCATCTGGAAATGAGTATCAGAATCCAGGTATATTGTAATGTTGGAGAGCAGGACCTCTTTCCTTATTTGTCACTAGCCTAGCAAGGTCACTGTGAAGGACCTAAACTCCAATTCAGGCTGTAAGACATGGCGGCTGAATGAAAGGGAGGCACGGCAGTCTTTAGCCACTGATTTTGAGTACCAAGATCCTTTTTGTTTGTTTTTTCATTCTATGTACTTTTGAGACAATAATTTTTCATTGACTTCTGTCCTGCAGAGTTCCACTTGTCTGTTTGTTTCGATTTCAATAGGCAATAGATTGTACTACACACACACACACACACACACACACACACACACACACACACACACACAATGGCACTTCTTTTTTTAATTGTTGCTACCATTTCCGTTACGCAACAGTGGTAAAACCTTCAGTATCAACTACCAAGGTAACAACTCCCAGTGAATTTTGATCTAGAATGTGCAGGGTGCTTGTTTTTGTAATTTGTAAGCAATGTTGAGGTATGTCTTTAAATAAATGACAGTTTCCATCCAGAGTCCGTTGTCAGAAACAGTAAGCTTCCACGACAATCCAGAGAGGGGTAGGTTCAGGAATGAAAGGCATTTTGTAGCATGTCGCACAAGAGTGATGGTGTCTCAGTGTGTACTTTAAAAAACGCTGGTGATACTTTATCTTACAATGACACCTGATGGCTCACATGGCTTTCTCTCATTCATTATCTGATTTAATCCTCAGGATCTAAGAAGAGATAATCTCATTCTCATTTTGTTGATTTACAAGAGGAGGAAGCTAGGAAGTGGAAGAATGGGGCTTCGAATCAAGAGCCCCCGCAGCAAAGAAAAATCAGTGGTAAATATGTATGCCAAAGGAAACCTTAACTTTATAGAGTTGTGCTATTGCCCAGAATTGATGTTTTAAAATCTAAGCCATTTCTAACAGTGATTGTTATCAAATGTTCACACACACACACACACACAGACAGACACACACACACACACACACACACATATCATAGCTCTTTAAAAAATAATTAATGTTTTAAATATTCTGCAGTTATGAATTACTGGCATACATGTCTGTATAGCTACCCTCCTGCACACGCATGTGCTCACACACACATGTACACTACACACACACACACACACACACACACACCTTTGAACTAACAAAAGAACAGTCCATTTTTAGAACCAATGTTTCTGGCAAAAAACAGGTATTGATTTGAAATTGAAATGCAATTGAAATTCCATAGAGCAGTCTTTGGAGTACAGATTTGCAAAATGACTATTTTCCAAAATGCATATTAGCATTGGAGGAAAGAATCTTTCATTCTTCCATGTCCTTGAAGGAGACGTAGGCTGGGAAGGGTTTCCTCTCTTTGAATCTCTCAGTGATGTCATTTGAAATGAAATCGCCACTCAGAGTGATGAGGATCAGACTTCATAGCCTCTGCAGGCAGCACAGCCCTGGGAGTCAAACCGAACAATTTGCTTCCCATCTAGAGAAAGAGGCATTTGTTAGCCAGATATGAGGAATGAATTCGAATTCCAGTGGGGCTTCTCTGTGGGGCCCACCAACAGAGTCCCTTGTTCCCTAACAAATGAACCCTGAATTGAAATTTGGAGTTTAGGGATTTGAGAAAAACCACACTAAAACTGCTCACTTCACACGTAGGTGCTGTCTTTTTGTTGCTTTTCTATTTGTTTGGGGGCTACGTAAATAGCGGGTAGATTTGCAGCAGCTCTTTCTCGTATTGCAATGAACTGCACCACCAATAAGGAGGATTAAAGTCACCTGAGAGTTTTCTGTGTACAATTGCAATAAGGATCACATGCCTGTAAGGAAATTTCAAAACAACAACAACAACAAATCGCTTTCATTTTCATGTCCTGGTCTTATAAATGTTTACCAGAGCCAAAAAAAAAAAAAAAATACTGAAAGACGTTTCTGATTCTTTCCCCTTAAAGACCCTGGTTTGTTTTAGTAGAAACAAGATTTAGTATTGTTTCAAAATGGCAGACATGTTCTAGAAGTACTTCTGAATTCTGGGTAAATGGTCAATATTACTAACCATTATAATTTTGAGTGAGACCTGTTTAACCTTGGGAATTTGAAAAGTCTTGATCCATGGTTGTATCTTATAGGTATTTTCTGTGATGATTGTTCACCACAAATGTGTGGAAGGGATTTTTTCCTTAATAGTCTTTCTTTAACAGTGTCCTGGTTCCATGTGTGGCTGAGGCAGGCTGGAATGTATGGGGCATGGCTTTCAACAGGTCAACAAGATGCCATGTGGATCTGAGCTGTAGGGAATCTGTAACAAGGGACACATGGCCTCTGTTGAAATAGCCAAAAAGAGAAACCCTGTGGAAATCTCAGTGCTGAGCTGGGTGTCTGCTAAGGATCAGGTGCTAAGGAGGCAGGTGCGCTCCAGATACCCACAGCTGGCTTGCCCTGTGAGCAGGAGGCATGATGATGGCAATTTAGATGTGAGTTCAGGACCGTGGCAACCGCGCTACCATGGTCAGCACAGAAAGCCTCACATTTGAGGATGCCTGCAGAAGCCATCGTTTAGAAAATTGTGCCCTGACCGTCAGCATTCAACTGTGGGTGAGATTTAAAGCTTTCGACTCCCTGTTAAAACCCATCTCAGATACTCTGATAGTTTTATTGCACTCTAAGTAGGATATATTTTCCCAAAATAGCTTCCAAATATTTTGAATATGGGGCGGGGGTGCATGACTCTCACTTCAAAGCTTATTAGTGTAGGAAAAACACCAGACTTGATACGTTGAAAACACTTGCCTGCAAGTACCAAAAATGACAACCAGAGCTCAGATCCTCAGAACCTATGTAAATGCAGGGTGAGCTTGAGAGTCACTTGCAATTCCAGTCTTGGAAGGAGAAAACCAGATCCCCGTAATAAGTTGACTAGCAGGAGCAGCTGTAATTGTAAGCTCTGGGTTTGATTGACAGACCCTGCCTCAAAGCATACTGTGGAAGAGTAATCAAAGATTTGCAACATCGACTTTGGACCTGCACAGTCACATGCACCTACATATTCATGTACACTTACATACATGCACACATGCCATATACACATAGATATGAAAAGAAGAAAAAAATCTAACCTGTAAAATTCCCATTATCCATTGACAAAAAGATCAACTTCTTTTCATCTAAAACCTAAAGTACTTCACAGTCAGGCTTAGTTTTCTTATGTCATAGTCTGTAGCCCAAATGCTAAGAGAAAAATGGTCACTATTTTCTCACCTTTAAACCACAGTTTGCCATACTGTGGATGACGGATGCAGCGTATTGGGTGGAACATCATTCTCTGTACCTGTGACTTCAACACCAATCAAAACCGCTGGATTTCCTTCTCACAGAACAGATATTGTTTATTGGACCATGTGCTTCTAGCTCATGACTTAAAGTTTATGTTTGCTCTTAGATCTGATCTTAAGTTATTCAAAATGTATATATTATATCAATTATATATTTTCACATGTATTCGCTCTCTCTCTTCTTTTACAGTTTTATTTCTAACTATGCCTGTGTGCTTGCATGGGTTTGGGTGCATGGATGTAGGGACTTGGATCCAGAAGAGGGGCTTGAATGCCCTGGAGCTAGAATTAGAGACTCGTGAGCTTCCTGATGCAAGTCCTGGAGCTGAACTTAGTTCCTCTGCAAGAGCAATGCACGCTTTTAAATGAAACAACTCCTCAGCTCTGCCGCCATCTTTTCTCTTTCAATACACAGTCCCCTTGAGCCCTGCAGTGTCCTCTTGTCACCATCTCTGTGCCATATTTCTTTCCTTCTCTCCCTAATCAAGACAAATCTGGTCGTACCTAGGATGATCTGCCTACATAGAGACACTTCATGCAATGTCTCAGATGTTTTGCTACCCAAGATAAAAATGTTGGCAGACCAAGTTCTAGAGATTAGAACATGGATCTTACAGGGCTATTAATCAGCCTCCATCATCCAAGGGCAGCTTAAAAAATGCACCCTCAAGGAGGACATGAGCTCCACGTGTGGCTGCAGCTACCAACCCCATTAGTAATCTAAATGGGAATGCATAGAGTCTATGCACATCAGCCTGGACCTATGAGAAAGCAGCTCATGGAGCCCCTGCCTACACTTCTCCCTGAGTTACCCAGAGCCAAGACTGAGGATAATCCTGTACACCTGTTTCCTTTTGATGGCTGCTGCCTACCCCATTTTTTTTCACTGACAGTTTTTGTTTTTACCTCGAAACCTTAAATATTGCTTGGTTTTCAACCCATAGTCTTATTTTCCTCAAGCCATAGGTTATGTCTCCTGTTTCCCATTAAAATTCTGATTATAGGCAACCAGAATTGACATACTTCTCCAGGCCAAATGCTGGTTCTAACACTCATTCTTTTAGATTAATACTCCATATATTTCCGTTCTGGGTCTAAGAAATCTTACTTTTCTATGAGTATATCCAATGGTTTTTACCTTTGTAGAGAATATTAGATATACATTCTTTTAAGTGCAAATGTGTGTGTGTATGTGTGTTTTTGTGTGTAAATCTTCATGTGCATATGTGTACACATATATATGCATGTGAAAGCCAGAGGTCTATGATGGCTACCTTCTTCAGCTGAAGTTTGAAGGGCTTATTTATTTATTTATTTTAATTATTTTATTTATTTTAATTAAAATATTATGTAGACGAGTGTTTTATATGCCTGAATGTAGGTATACTACAGATGTGCCTGTTGACCAAAGATGTAACGAAGGAGAGTGGGATCCTCTGGAATTGAACTTACAGATGGTTCTGACCCACTATGTGGGTGCTGGAAATTGGACCCAGGTCCTCTGGAGGAACTCCAAGTACTCTTAAGTGTTGAGCCATCTCTCCAGCCCTATATTTATCTCTTTAATTTTTGGAACAGGGTCTTCCACTGAACACAGAACTTACTCTTACACCAGGCTGGTTACTTGTCCAGTGAGTTCCAAGGATCCACCTATCTCTTCCTCCCTAATGCTGAGTTACGTTATGCATTGCTGCAGTCAGCTTTTATGTAGGGGCTGAAGATTAACTTCAGGACCTCATGCTAGCACTTTCCTAGCTGAATCAGTTTCCTAAGCCCTATACTCAGGTTTTAAAAATTATCATTCTGGAGATCCCTTTACAGAGTACATGGGTCCCAGATCTCCTAACCTATGGTATTTTGTATCAAGATCCATCTTCAGCAGACCTGGTACTTATGATTCTTCTTTTTCTCTTTGGGTCAGCCTGACTCAAGCATTGCTGAGATGAAAACTTAGAGCTTCGTGTTGACTTTGAGACCTCAACTGTTTGGAGAAGAAAGGCTTTGACAGCCATGGGGCCATCAATATAGAGAAGCCTCACATCGTTCCTCTTCTCATCTTGTGAAAGAAAGGCAAAGGCAATGCCCCACTAGTTCCCTTTCCATCCTGTGTTCTCTGAGTCTAGAGTCAGAGCCAACAGTTTCATCTTCTCCAAGATCATAGTCTCCTTATCCCTTGTCATACAAGACTAGCCTCTGAGCCAAACTACAGCCATCTGCTGTGTCCACTTATGAAAGATCATTGCAGCTTGGCTTGTTGGCTGGTTATACCCTCAACAGAGGGGTGAGAAGGGTCGTGAAACCCTCACTTGAATCTCCAGCTATTCTGCACCATCTGCTATAGGCAACTTTGCCCTAACTATTTATGGCCTTTGGGGGAACCTAGAGAACTGGTTCTCAAAACCTTCCAATGCTGTAACCGTTTAATTTAGAACTCATGGTGTGTTGACCCCCAACCATAAAATTATTTTCTTTGCTAGTTCATAACTGTAATGTTGCTATTGTTATGAACTATAAAATAAATAAATGTGTTTTCTGATGGTCTTAGATGACTCCTGTGAGAGTCACTTGACCCCCAGAGAGGTCATGACTCACACGCTGAGAACCACTGAACTAGACTTACATAGGCTGATGAAGACTAGGAGATGGAGGCTCCATCTATGAAGTTATGGGAAAGCCCTCATTCCTACTGGGTAAAGACTTTTTTGTTGTGGCCTTTTGGGGACTACAACATCCACTCATCCCTGAAAATAATGCTTTTATATATGCTATGTATGTAAGCCCAATAAACTCATTGGTTCCCCCAAAGTGAACTTCAGTAGAATTCCCTCAGTTTGTTGTTGGGATCTTAGGAGGAGGGGTAGGTGTCATTTATGTCTCCCCAAGGAAGGAAATTTAGCCACACCCTTCATGAAGATAAATGAAAGAATTTTATGTAAATTTCTTTAAATAGGCTTGGTGCACACTCAATAAATAGGCTTGGTGCACACTCAATAAATAGGCTTGGTGCACAATCAATAAATAGGCTTGGTGCACAATCAATAAATAGGCTTGGTGGACACTCAATAAGTGTTAGCCATTGCTTTGCTATCATCAAGGGGTGAGGAAAGCAGTCATTAGCCATTTCTTTGAGGATGGAACTTCCTCATCTTCACTGATGAGAATGTTTTGAAGCTTCCACAGTTCTGGGAAGATGCTCTGATCTGCATAGGCTGCATCTAAATGCTGTCTGTGCATTCAATGCAATTGATTAACCTCCCCGCTGATGTTGACCCTCATCAGTAGGTGAACCACAAGCCACAGAGCAGGGACCAAAATCTACACGTGCAAAAGAAAGAATGAAAATCTCAGCTCTGCAACCACAGGCTGGGCCAGGCTTCCCCAGAGATACCTGTACTCTGAACAGGAAGAAAGTCCAGTTATTGTGATGGATGTGTTAGGAATGTAGCAAGCTCATGTAAAGAAGAGAGTGATTCTGAGCCTATTTATCTAGCTAGAAATCTGTACCCTGATTGTATTCTGTATCTGTCAGAATCCTAGAGAGAAATAAAGCATTCCAGGAAGCTAAGACAAATATATTCATATATTCATGTGAGGAGGAGGCAATTCGAGGTAAGATTGTGAGAGCAAGAAAAGGGTGTCTAAGAGCGGACCCAAAATGTGAGAAAGTGTAGTGGACCCCAGCAAGAGCAGGGAAGGAAGAACTGAATGACAAGAGGCAATCCCGGGTATAGGTGAGCACTTCCAGGAAGCAGTAATGAGGTGACACCCATCTCCTATTCCTCCTCTCTTCTGATGTCTCTTAACAAATGAATTTAGTTGGACACTAGCCAGCAAAGGAGCTAAGCCAGTGCCTCTGCTAACAGATAACACAAAGAAGGATGAGAGTTCAGAGGGAGGAGCTACCCTTTGCTTCCCTGGATATTCTATGTTGCCTTTCAGGTGTGTGTTTGTGTGTGTGTGTGTGTGTGTGTGTATGTGTGTGTGTTCATGTCCTCATATATGTGTGAATGCATACGTGTATGTGTGTATGAATGGAGACCGAATGCTTGTCTCAGGTGTCATTCTACAGACATCGGCATTGTTCATCCATTTTTTGAGACTGTGAGCTTTACTGAGATCAGAGGACCAAAGAATAGTCTAGGCTAATTGTCCACAAGCCCTGGCGATCCTGCTGTCTGCTTCCTCTGTGCTAGAGTTACAGGTATACACTACTAAGCCCAGCTCTTTTATGTAGGCACTGGGATTAAACAGTTTCTCAGGCTTGTCTGTCAATCAGTTCAACGACCTTGATTCCAAGCTCCTGTCTTGGAATTCTTCTTGGAATTGTCTTTGAACCACTCCTGTTGGTGCTTGGTAGGTGATGTGTGCCATTGAGGCTGAGCATGTGTTGTTTTGTGGCTATGTTTGTGTGGAAAAATAATTGATTTCACTGACCACACTCATTTTCTTGGTCTGCTAAAGACAGCTACCTTCTTAAGGTAGCAAGGCAGAGTTTTTCCAGGAATACTGCAATAGGGTTTGGTCATAGGGAGAAGGAATGTCTTAGCTCTGAACATAAAGGAAAGAGGCCCTGTGTAGACAGGCATGTGTCTTAGTGTGCTTTCTATTGCCATGATAGTACAATGGCTAAAAACAACTTAGGAGGGAAAAGGTTTATTACATCTGAACAGAAGCAGAGACAGTGGAGGACCTCTGATTGCTGGCTTGCTCTCATGACTCACTCAGTCTAGTTTCTTATATAACCCAGAACCCCTTCCTATGGCTGTCACTATCCACAGTGTGCCGAGTCCTCCCACATCAATCAGCAATCAAAGAAATGGCTCCACGGACTTGCCTACAGGCTGGTCTAATGGAGATAATTCCCCAATTTATGTTCCACATTCCCAGATGACTCTACTTTGTGTCAAGTGAACAAAAGCCTAACCAAAAGAACAGGGTAGAGGGGATCATGTTTTGTGGATGGAAAATTACTAAGAAGAAATCTCAGTGTGTCGGTAGGCTTTGGCCATACCTCCATTATAAGTTTTCAATAAAGGTAGACTAGGGTAGACTAGTCAAATATCAAGACTGGGGAATCTGAGCAGAATATTGTGTTTTATGATTCCAGATAAAAGGGGCTTGGTTTCCTGTCCAAGATCAGAATCTCTCACAGGAGTCTGCGTAAGGTTTGGTCCAGGAGACTATCCTGTCTGACTTCTACCAAAAGCTTAAACAATCTTAGACAAGCTATTTAAGCCTCGAGTCTTTTAATCTGTACAACTGAGACAGTAACATGTACTTAATGGCTACCATTGAAGTTTGAGGATCAAATGTAATGAATGTAAAAAGCAACCTTCAAAGGTAAGTGGGAAGATCATTATTGAGGTGGACACTGAAGGGTCTGCTTCCTAAGGACTTGGAAAGTCTTAATGCACACATGATAGGACTTAGAGATCTGTATGATAACACACAGTGCCGCAGTGATGGAGGAGCATTGAGCTCTTTCCTGTTCTCCTCACACTTCCCCCCATATGCTCCCCTTGTCCATGGGAGGGTTACAGTGGAATGACCAAAATGCTGTCACTAAAGATGGTAGAAGTGTGCCTAGCTAAGGGCTAGAGAAGAATTGGATCCCTGCCCTCAAATTTGTGCTACCTTACTGGATAGTCTCCTTTGACAATTACAGGTGAGAAAAATGAGCTTTGTTTTTGTAAGCTTCTGAGTGTCAAAGCCTCTTAGTTATGGGAGCATAGTTAAAGTAGCTTGACGGGCACATCCATCCAAAGGAACCTAACATTCTGCGACAGTGAAAATAATTTTCCCACAGTTTTACTCGGAATATAGCTGGGTTTTCAGTATGCTTGTGAAAGTGGACTGAGGTAGATAGGGAACTGGAAGTAAGATTGGGGAGTGGGGAAGAAATCTTTTGTGTGTGTGTGTGTGTGTGAGAGAGAGAGAGAGAGAGAGAGAGAGAGAGAGGAGGGGAGAGAGAGAAATTAAAGTCTCCTACATCCCAGGTGGCCTTGAATTCTGAATTCACAATGTAATGGAGGATGGCTTTGAACTTCTGATTCTCCTGCCTCTGTGTCCTGAGTGCCGGGATTACAGGTGTGCACCATCACATCTAGCTTATGAAATGCTGGTAGTCCTATCCAGTGTTTTGTGAATGTGAAGTAAGCATTCTTCCAACTGAGCCACACCCCAGCCTACAGAGGAGCATCCTTACAGAGCCCTGGCAAAGCTCTTCATGTAGCAGGGATGTGGTTTCTAGATTGCCATGGCTTGCAGGGTATTGAAGAAAAGACACAAACCTACAGTTTTTTCAACACAAGATGTTCTCAGAAGAAACTTTCAGAAGGTATGAGGAGTTTTAGAGACAGTAGTCCCTTCCTGTGGAAGCAGGCAAAGTCTATTGGGTAGGAAACTGGCACATTTATGAGTGACACCTACTTTGCATACTTGTGAATGACAACTGATTTGTACTTTATGTTTCAACAGCTTGTTCTTTTAGAAACCATCCAGTTGAGGCAAGTTATTTTAAATAATATAAACACTTATTATTTGACATACAAAAAGTACCACAGTAGGCTAGGTCTGAGGCAATCTATTGTTAAGTTTTCTACTTCTCAGTGGTATATTCATCTTGGTCCTCCTGTTCATGGAGTCTTTTTTCTCAGATTGACTTTTTAAGATAGCACAAAATGGCTAATATCAACAGCATTACCCTAGGCTCACTCACTCATCTCCAGTGAGATAGAGAGATGGGGAGAGAAAGGAAGAAAAGGACAGAAGATGAGAGAAAGCAAGAACAACTCCCTCTGGTCTTTCTAGATGAACTTAAGTTGTGCGTCCAGTGTTTACCTTGGGGAAATGTCACACCTTCCTTGGCTTATGCCAGGTTTCCTAGCCATCCATGGTAACAGTCCTGGGATTGGGGTTGTGTTAATTACCTTTAAGGCAACTCTAGCCCACCGTCTTAGTCCAAGTGCTAATTCACATTTATTCTTTGGAAATGCTTACATTTCAAATGGTCAGATAAACATTTGTCAATACCTTCAATCTTGCCCGTTTGCTTAAAGACCTAAGTTCTTATATTGGGTACAGTAGTATACAGCTATAACACCAGCACTTGGAAGGAAGAGCCAAGGTGACACCAGAAGGTAGGGACCATTATGGTTTGCAGATTAAGTTCCTCACCAACTTGAGCTCGAGCTGCCTTAAACAAAAGCAAACAAACAAATGCCTCCAGATTCTTCACTGTTTGGTTCTGTAAGGAAAAAAAATCAGTCAGTCATTTTCTATATATTACTTACTTGTTTACTCATTAATTCATGATTATGTCACATTCATGTAAAATTATGGTTGTGGAGGTCAGGGGACAACTTATGGGAGTTGGCTTTCTTCTCTTACCATGTGGGTCCCAGGGATAGAATTCACATTGACAGGTTTGGTCCTAAAGCACCATTATTACCTGAGCCATTCTACTGGCCCATTTGTTTTTTTTTATTTCATTTTTATTTACTTATTTGTATATATATTGGTAAGGCAAGCAGATTCTATACTGCATGTGTGTAGGTCAGAGGACAATGTGGAGCTTAAGATGTCTAACAAAGCAACGCCCACCAAGCATCCACAAACTTCATCAAGCTGACACGGCCCCTTCCACTAATTCATGCCACTAGACTTGCTTACTGTCTCTCCTCAGTGAATTCTGCTCAAGGCATCATGATAATAATTGGAGCAGCTTGCAGCAATCAACTTCTCATCTTCCTAACCCAGCACCTCTTTTCTGTGCTCACTCCCCAGTCCTTCTATTTTGGAGTTGTGGAGAGATCAGAAAAGGTCTTACTCGACTACTGCATATGTGAAGTAGGCCAGCTAGAGCCATGCCAGATAACGTGAGGCTCTCAGAGTGAGAAGAGCAGCTCCAGTGCAGACTGGGTCACCCATAATGCTGACGGCCAAAGCTTGACCAATCGTATAAAACCCGGGTCTGTGTTTGGGATGTAGCTGGAGGAATGTGCAATTTAGATTTTAAAAATCAATGCGAATTAGTCTCAATCTGAATTCCCTTCAAGAGGAAAACACTAGTCCTAGAGATAGGATATGAGTAGGAATCAATAATGTCTCATAAGTTCAACCTCTGAAATCATCTCTACAACAAGGTTACGAAAAGGTAAAACACCGGGCTGGGGAGATGGTGCAGTTAGTAAAGTGCTTGCCTTGTAAGCAGGAGAACCTGAGTTTGATCCCCTAGAACCTCTGGAGGCTACAGCTAATAGCTTGCTTGATATCACTGCATACATGTTTTTTATTTATGTATAGACTCAAAAAAAAAACAGGAGTAGGCATACACACACAAATACAGTTTTCTGCATATACATCCATAGCACGTACATTCTGAAACTGAACTTTTTAATTTAAAATTTTATTATAATTTTTATTTTGCATGTGGAAGGAATGGGACCATGTAGGTCCCCGGGCTACGTAGACTTCGTTACCTGCTGAGCCGTCTCATCAGCCCCTGCTCATCCTTTTCCTTAGCAATAAATACATGCAGCAATCTTATCATGCCCGCTGACATCAATTTACCCTTTATTTAAAAATGCTGTGAAATAGTCCATTTATTTTATGGATTTACAGATATTTATTTAGCTAATCCAATTGATGAACATTTAAAGAACTTAGGTAAAGTTGTCACCATCTCAGGGGATGGGATTTGATAGATAATTACACATAATGCTCTTGTTCAGAATTTAACACCTGCTGGTTATTGCTTTCAAGGCATTTAAAATAAATTAGAAATATTTCCTACATAGCACACGTGCAGCTTAAGAATCCAAGCTCTCTGTTTCCATGTGGGGGAGAAGAGCTCTTGGCTCTCCACACACTGTATGCTAAGAGTGGGGAATGCGACCTCTTCCAAGCTTGCTACCTGTATGACGGTTTCATAGCTCCAACAATTTATACTTCCTCTAAAATCATTAATTACTCACTTCACTCACATTTGTGCTTTCCAGTGTCTGTCATACTTCTTCATCCTGTTTAAAAATAGAACTGAAATTTTTCTATATTTTCACTCTGTGTTTTAACAACATTAATTTTATTTACATTTTATTGACCCATTTCTTGACCCCCCCCCCACTCTCTTTCAGATTTGACTTTCTGGTTGAGCCAGGCACCTTCCTCTTGCCTTCCCTTTACGGTACAAAGCCACTTGTGTGTTCGCTTCATGTCTCACCTATATTGAATTGCCTATTTCCTTTTCAGTTTTATGTTTTCCTTCTTTAATTGTTCTTGATCATATTTACAGCATTGTGTATGGTTTTTCTGTATGGTAAGCCGCCAGCTGTTTGTCAACTCACAGAATAAATAAAAGCAAAATTGGATTCACATCTTACACCTAGGTTAGACGACTGATCGACGTAACTTCAGAGAAAAAAGAAAGATAAAGTGGCAGATATATGCAATGGTTGAGAATAGTGTACAATCTGCAGAATCTTTGAGGAGATGTCCGTAACCAATGGGGAGAGTGTGAGCTTTGTGGAATGACTTAACTTGCCGAGTGCACAGCAGCAGCGGACAGTCTGAGGCTGGCTGGCTTGGGCTGTTTTAGCCCTTTGCCCTTGGCCTCATTAACTCCCCGCTTTCTCCAGCAGGATCTATAGCCACAGGCAAGCAGTTTGTGAGCAGCCTGGAAAGCTAGTCCCCAATCACAACCCCTGGCTTTTGTCCTTAATAAGGCTTGCTACCGTCCTTGCTCCGGACTTTCATCCATTTCCTCCCTGCAGGCTGCCTTTAAGGCTGTGTTTATCAGCAGTCTCCAGAACAACAAGAGGAGCAGAGATTCCTCCCCTGGTAATGACCCTTGTGGATTTTGTACAGAGTAATTTGCCACAGCCTACCCTTACTCAGTAGAGTTTGGCTCTAAGTTTGGAGGTGAAGGTCAAGCTTCCGTCAGAAGCCTTTCTTCCAAAACCTTAAATCATTTATCCACTTGTCTTCCACTATGCCTTCCCGAGTGCACCTCTTGGCTTGCCCACACTTCCAATGTCAGAGGCCTTCTGTTCACAGGAGCTGGCCCTGTACATTCTTTTTCCTCTTGGATTTTCCTGTGAATAAGAAAAAGCCATTTCCTCAACTCTGGTGGCATCTGTGTCTTCAGAGTTCATGACTGTTGTATCTGCTGCTTTTAGATCACACAGACATAAAAGCTATCCAGCAAACAGATAAAGGTAGAGGCACCTTTAATGTGTGGATCGTTGCAGCTGAGAGGAGGCAGTGGGTTCCTAGACTGAGGGCTTCTTGGAGCAGTTCACACAGCTATTTTACAAGGAGGAGGATTTCTCCTCAAAAAAAAATTTCTCCCTCACTGAGGTCCCACTTAGTATTGAGTCCACATATAGATCATTCCTTTGAAGTTTTACAATATCCCTATAAGAAACAGAGGCCCCAGAGGAGGCTGACTCAATTTGGGTTATATAACTCCAAATAGCATCCCTTTTCAAGGACCGTACACAGTTTTAAAAGTGGTGGGTGGATCAGAGACAGGGGAGGAAAAGGGAAGGGAGGAGAGCCTTCAGAGACAGCCATTATGTTCCCTGCAGTATACCTCTCATGTCTCTCCTGGCAGAGGCATGCACCTTGGCTGCTGCCATGGGAACAGGCAATGGTGCTCGACAGCGCCCCTCAATTATTTTGTGTGTGAAGATATAGTTTTTGAGTGAAAAAGAAGTCCTCCCCCCTGTGTGCTGTGTGTGCTCTGTGTGTGTGTGTGTGTGTGTGTGTGTGTGTGTGTGTGTGTACCTGAAAAAGGTAGAAGAAGGTGTTATAGCTGCAGATGGCTGACTCACAATCAAACTGAGAACCAAACTCTGGTTCTCTGCAACAGCAGTGTGTGCTCACATCCATTATCCTCCAACTCCATCGTTTATCTTAGCATGTTAGCTCAAGAGTGCTGACTTCTACTTACTGGACATCTGACCTGGGGATAAGGAGTATCCTTTGAATCATGTGGGTTTTGCTTCACAGCAGTGGGAAACGGAAGGCTACAGTGTGTGAACACATTGGTCAAATAGAAATGGCTCTGCCAAGGCAGGGCATTTCATTGCACATCTGATGTGAAGCAGGAAATCTATCAGTGAAAACAGATGATGAAATTTACCAGGGAGACTCATCTATGTGATAAAATTGAAATGGGCGCTATGGGTGGCAGAGCAAGATATGATTCAACCTTACGATGAGATTATTCTTTGAACAGTGATTTGCATAATTCAGACACCAAAGCTTAGTCAAATCATTACAAAGAAACACCACCCCTAGGCAGATGCAAGATGCTGCAGCCACCTGGGAGGGGCAAGCTGTTGTTATTTTATAAAGTTGACCATAGTCTCCCCAAGACCAGAAATGCATTCCTAATGATTCTTTCAAACTCCTGTCCACTCAAAAATTTACACAGGAGTATTTATGCATACTCACCCCAAGCATAAAGCCTTCAGTAGGTAAATGGATAAACAGTTGGTAATACAACCATGCAGTGGGCTGTTTTTTGATACGAGAAAGAATCAAACTATCCCATCATTTGAAAGAATCATAAAATGTCACAGAGGTGAGAGGAACCAGTTTCAAAGATTACTCGAGACACAGAAGCAGAAGTATATGAGTAAAGCCATGTTCCAGGATTTGGGGCCCTGCAGTTATAGATACAATGAAGTCTCTTAATATATCATGATTAATGCAAGGGAGCTGTGTACTATTCTAACAGGGACTGAAAGCCAACAAGGAGAAGGGGACAGAGATCTAAGTCTCCAAGTTTAAAGGGATGTGTAATTGTAACCAGATGTAATTGTCAACTTGGAGGCTTACTGCAGAATATGCTCACCCTTTCTAGTTCTTTCTGAACTCTGGTTGGATGGTTCAACTCAGCTGTTCTGGCTTAAACTCCTCTCCAAGATGACTGAATTCTCACTGAATTGCTCTGCTTGGCCTCAGACTAACTCTGGCCATCTGTTCTAATCGTCTGGCTCTTTTTCATTCTAAGGCTGCATGTAACCTGCCTATGAATTGAACTGGTCCAACTCAACTGAGCTGACTGATTGAACTGAACTCAAGGAATGAATTCACAAAGGAACTCAACTCCACTGCATTCACTGAACTCAACTGAACTGCACCGAACTGCCACAACTGACTGAACTTATTTGACTCCTCTCTCTCTCTCTCTCTCTCTCTCTCTCTCTCTCTCTCTCTCTCTCTCTCTCTCTGCACTGCTCATAAATAGGTTCTCTTTCCTATGCTGTTTTTGTGATAGTTGGGAGTATCCTATTTCTGACTTATTCTGTCAAATCTTTATCTGATTCATCGCTTTGTCTGTCCCTCAATTACACATCACTTTCAAACATGTCTGCTTCCTCCTACAAGCTAACTTTACCTTCATTGTTAGGGATTAAGAGTGTGTATTAAGCACACACAGCTGTATTCCAGTCAGGTCACTCTATAATCCAGAGTGTGTTTGCCTTCCAGATGGATCACATAGATTTAGAAGGTCTTTGGATTTGATCCCTTGCCAGAGCAGCCATGTTGCTAGATTACACTTCCTCTATGGGATGTCTGAGCATAGAGAAGATGGACATTCTAGTTGGGTAATAAAGAGTGAATTCATCATCCACTGCTCCTTTGCCTTTTGTTCCTGTATGGGGCCTTCCCCATTGTAGAAAGTGGGGATATCTGACCACTTCCATGAGGACCAATCTCTTTTATCCAGTCTTTCAATTTCAGTGCTATTTGCCAGCAACTCTTTCATAGACATACCCGAAGGAATATTTTAGCAGCTAGTGGAGACTTTCCTTTCCTAAGTCAACCTGACACCTAAGTTTACCATTTTGTTAAACTCTATGGACCTATTCACCTGACATCTTGGAAGAGGCCCAAACAAGTTAGCATGTCTTAGGTTACACAGCCAGTGCTAGGGTTCAGTTCAAGCAGTATGTTCTGGAATTCAAGCCCATGACAGTCACCCTGAGAGTCAGAAGCCAGAGCCTGTGGGACAAAGAACAACCCAGCATCCAGTGCAGCCTGCGCTGTACTCTGCAGCTCCAGGTATGGCAGGAAGCTGTGGAGGAGACTTCAGAGGGCAGCCAACTTGGCAGCATCAGAGTGGAGGGCTGTGGCTTTTTGGAGCAGAAATAGCTCGGTAGCAGTGCAAACAGCCCAGGGAAGGCAGGAGTTGATAAGACCTCTATAGGGCTGCTGGAATCACAGTTGGAGATTGGAGTATCTGGAGAAGGAGAGCTCTGGGCAGATTTCCTGTTTTAATAACAACTTCCCATAGAGGTCGGAGCATCCTGGCTGCCAAGTGGAGATACCAGCAGATATGCATTGGCGTTCTCTGGAAACTTCAGGATTTCTAGAGGTCTCAGAGCCAAGCCCTTCATCTTACTGGAAAATATTTGTGCTGCAGAGATTATGGGAATAAAGGACTTCTTGTAGGTAAAATCCAGTTGTGCTTTGCCAATCTGTATCATCCTCAACATCGTTTACTTTTTTCAGACCAGGTTGATCTCAATGTCACTGAGATCCACCTGCCTCTGCCTCCCAAGAACTGGGATTACACCCACTGCCTGGCATAGATGGAAATTCTACCAATCAAGTATGAGTTCCTGAGAAAGTAAGCGTTCACACCCAACCTAATGAGTTACTCTGTCTTTTCTGGAATCTGGGCTTAGTCTTGCCCTGAAGGGTAGAAATGTGGTTAGCTGTTCTGCGTTGGGCTCTCACCCTGTGGGAGAACTGTGGAGCCTGGTGGGTACCTTTGAGGAGCTGAAGGGGCTGTCTTGTTTTCTTTCCTGTCATTCGCCACAGCCTTCTCAGAAGTTACTGCCTTGCTTTCAAACATCTACAGTGGCAGCTCCTCCAGGTTGCTATAACCTTCAGATTTATCTGTCACTTTTTGGTCTCCAGCCCTGCAATGTCTAGGCTGTTTCCCTGCCATTGTCTCTTGTTTGTTAGCTTTTGCTGTTCATATAGAACTAATTAGATTTATCTTTAACCAGTGAATAAAACACAAAATTGTGTATATTTTTAGGATAGTATATTTTAATACACGTTTCAGCTAAACCAAATATTTATCTTCATAAACATTTAAAGAATTATGATAAAATATTCTAATTCCATTTTCTAATACTTAAAAATATATGCATATTTTTGGCATTTATAGTCTTCACAGTTTCATCATCTCACATTAAATATTTAGTCTATTCTGAGTTGTTTTATAACTGGTTTGAGAAAGAAGCCAAATTTTATTATTCTATTCATTAAATCTTTTATTTAAAGATTTGTTTTTATTGTATGTGTAGGAGTGTTTGCAGTGCCCTTGGAAGCCCAAAGAGGGCATCAGATCCCCTGTAACTAGAGTTATTGATGATTGTGAGTCATTTTGTAGGTGCTGGGAACTGAACCTGAGTTCTCTTCAAGGACAGAAAGTGTTCCTAACCGTTGAACCATTTCTTCATCCCAAATCCTTTATTTAAAAGAGTATTTTTTCCAGTGTATATTTGTTGTGGCCTTTCCCTGGGAAACACAAACAAATGTATATCCATTCTGGGTACAGGATCCAACAAGTCAAAGAAATAATTCTACCCAAGTCTAACTTAATGAACCAATGAGTTGATTGGTGACGTAAAGGCATGGGAAATCTCTGGAAAGCTTACTTCAGCATGGGTGATGACTCATGAAAGCTGCAACCCAAGAATCTCCCCATGGCTTGCAGGCAGCTCCACCAAAGGTCTTCTTTCCCTAGCAGTCACTAATCCTTTATATAGACTTCAGATATGGTCGAAAGCCAAGCAGCATGGTGCCTCCAGCTATTTCCCAGTTTCTCTTGATGGCATTAGCTATTTAATCCTATAGAAATTTTGGAATCATCTTTTCTAATTCTCTGAAAGATCAAAGTGTGTTTTTGTAGTGATTGAATCTAAAGAGAACTCTGGGTAGTATGGCCATTTTAACAATACTGATTATCATAATTCATTACACCAATGTTTCTCTTTTACTGTGTGTCCTCTTCAGTTTAGAGAGAAGCCAGTATCAACCATTCTAAGACATTCCAAAGGAAGAAATTCTTTCAAACTCCCTAAGGCTAGCATTATCCTGATAACAAAGCCAGAGAACGAAACCACAGACCAAGGTTTTCAATGAATAGTGATGCAAAAATTCTTGGCTGAACATTGGCCAACACATCACAAAGATCATTCACCATAATCCAATGATAGTCCTTAAGGGGATGAAAGGATAGTTCAATACATGTCAATCAATCAGCATGACATGCTATTTGACAGAATGAAGAACAAAAACTATAATTTTCCTTGCAGATGGAGAAAGCTTTGATGAAATTCAGTATCTTTTCTTATCCAATACTCTGAGCAAGTTAAGAACAGAAGGAACACACCTCTACGTAATGATAGGCATGAATAGTAAGCCAACAGCTCATATTAACTGAATGGGGAAAAGCAAACATAGGTTCTATAGAAGGTTAGTTCTCAACTGGACAATGAGCTAAGCAAAATAGGCTATTTCTGAGGAGACTTCTGGGAGTCTAGGAACTGGAGAAAGGCCCCCTACTCATGAATCGTAGGGGGTACACGATTTTATTTTCACTTAGGGAATAAGTTTCACCAAAGAAGTAAGTATCCATTTTACTTATTTCTTCAAAAAAAGAGACTGCAGACAACTTCATCTCAGTGCTATGGATAGAACTACTGATGTGTGTTGTTTTAAGAATGGATCCAACCACCAAAGTTCTGTGACTCTTAATGTTTCTCAGTCCAAATGCATCAGAGATAAGCCTCTTTAACACACTGTTGTTAAGGGGCAGAGGAGCTTCTAGCACTGGTGTGAGATGACTTTGTAACTCCAGATCAGGCGTAATTATAAGAGCATACTCTGATGCTGTCCTGCAGGACAGTAACTATGATAGTGTTGGTTTTTAAGAGACACGAGGCAGCTCTTCAGTGCCACTTTCTCCATTAACACTGTTAACAGTAACATCTACGATCCCTCTACATCTCTCAAGCAGTTCTCCCCACAGTTGCATCAGGAATGAAAGCTAATGACATTTGTGTTCTGACTCAATAATCTCTTAATTTACCGAATTAAGGATTTCCCAATTAGAGGTAAGAGGCTGATCTAGGCAAAGAAATGTGTGAGTATTTACTTTCTGTTTAAAGACTTTTTGGATTAAAAGATATTGGAACAGATAACACTGCAAAATTAGTTTTTGCTTTGATGGCAAGGTTAAGACTCCTGCTGTTGCTAGGATATACTGTCCTATCACAGCTGATCTTGACAGTGAAAATTGGTGCCTTAATTTCCCAATGGTCCATGCTGCTTCTGCTTTAGGCCTCATTCTGGTTAATCACACTGTCATTCTCGCTGTAGATTGCCTTTTGACATCTTCATCCGCAAGAGGGTCCCACAGCCAGTACCTAGGACCTGGAGTCAATCCAATGCCTCCTTCCTGGTCACTGGACCGGCTGCTGACTGGGAGGAAAGGCTAAGAGGAATGTGGGTGACAGCAGGAAGCAAGGATGGTGGGAGACCAGCATTTCTCTTGGTGTACATGGGAACACATGTGTAACTAAAATTGTGGAGGGAACATTTATGAATAATGTTAAAATCTGTCAGTCAGAGCCAGTGATTTTTTTTTTTTAGTGAAATATCCTAATGAAAAATCTACCATATATTTTTCTAAGGAAGATGGAAGAAATAGGTTATATTATGTTTTAGAAATCTAGCTCTCACCAACCTCTAATTTTAAAGCCCCTACTATAGCAGGGTGAAGAAACTTGACTGAATACAACTGTCCAGCCTTGAGACCCTTTATGGTACAGGCTGTTGTTGCTGTTAGAATACAGAGGAGGAGGCCATAGTTCAAAGTCGCAAAATAATTAATTGTACAAGATTAACATGTCAAGAAGTGGCATACTTATAGCTCAACTCTCACCCACCTAATCCCCCGTCTGGATGTCACCGTCAGTAGCACAGCCTCCTGAGCAAGGGCATGTGTATAGGGTGCTTCCTCTCAGTAGCCCCAGCAGTTCTACAGATGTCAGCAACAAAAGTTCTCACCATAGAAATGTTGATCTGTTTCATGGAGAAATGATTGAAAAGAAAGAAAGAAGGAAGGAAGGAAAGAAAAGGAAGAAAGAAGGAAGGAAAGAAAAGAAAGAAAGAAGGAAGGAAAGAAAGAAAGAAAGAAGAAGGAAGGAAAGAAAGAAAGAAAGAAAGAAAGAAAGAAAGAAAGAAAGAAAGAAAGAAAGCCAGCCCAAACTAATTCCATAGTATTTCATTGTGGACTGTTGAGCCCTGCCTTTGACATGGAGTGTGCACAACTCTGATATAGACGGATGCTTACAGTACAGTATGTTCCTCTCAAGTGTGTGCCTTTTCTTCCTCACTGCCCATCAATTGGACTCTATCTTTGTACGAATAAAGTGGCACTTGAGGAAGATTCATCCACAGCCATGAGTGTGGCCATTAGTGTCACCCTGATTCTCTTCCTTCCCACCTGGTCATAAAGAAACCTGAAATACTGGATTTGGGGAGTTGACTCAAAAATAGACCAGAGATAGAGGAAAGGGATTCCAAAAAACTGCCACCTATTTTTTTTGTTTGTTTGTTTGTTTGTTTTCAATTGAGAACTTGCTCTTCAAGCTATCTGGTAAAATGAATACACGGGGAGGTTGCAAAGTGTTATAGGACATATTGACTAAAAGCATTGACTAATACCACATATTTCCCTGAGTAGAGCATGGATTTTTGTGTATGTATCTATGTGTTAGTGTATATGTGTGCAGATAGATAGTAGGTAGGTAGGTAGATAGATGATAGATAGATGATAGATAGATAGATGATAGATAGATAGATAGATAGATAGATAGATAGATAGATAGATAGATAGTCAAATTACCCAGCCTAGCCTTCAGACTCACTAAAGTGACTAGGGTGACTTTGAACTTCTGATTCTCCTATCTCTACTTCTCAAGAGCTGAGATTACAAGCACTGTCACTACTCCTGATTCATGCAGTGCTAGGAATCACGCCCAGAGCTTCCTGATCCCTAGATAAGCATTCTAGCAATCGGGCTTCATTCCTAGTCCCTTTGTGATCTGTATTAATTTTGTGTTTCTGACAAGTCTGTTAGGGACTCAGAACTCCTTCTGCAGGGCCCTGAGAAGCATTTGGCTGTGCAATTCAGAAGTGGCTATTATCTCATTTGGAATCGCCCTCATGCAGTATGCAAAGGCCCTGATGAGGCTCGCACACAGCAGAGACAAGCAAAGAAAGATGATGAGAATTGGGGTCCCTTAACCAACACCGTGTGAGTAGCTGCTGTCATTAAGGAGATTTTACAGGAGGACATGTGCTGCCATAGAGTCCAGGCTTCCTCCTTTTGTATGCTGGATCTGCCTTTATTTTGGCACCACAACTAAGTGTTATAAAAAAAACCTCTCCCCCTCTTAGGCTTACTTTGTAAACTAAATTCAATCCCTTCAGTTTATGCAGATTTCAAGCATTGCCCCTTGCTAGTCATATTTCCGTGGCCATCGCCAGTTGGAGTCCATTTTTTACTGCACATTACCTCGACTCGCAGAGACCCTTTAGCTACTTATGAGCTCCACACTCAGAATAGATGGAAAAGTCAGCATTGATTTGTATTTTAAGCTTAGAGAAGGGTCACTTACTTCGTGTGCAGCAAATGCTGCCAGCAGCTGCCCTGTAGCAGAGCCCTGTCAAGCTCTGGGGATCAACCAAGACCCTGGAAATCCCAGAACATATCTAAAACAGTAAAACACACCTTATCTATTCTTCACTCTTTGGTATGGCTGTTTTGTCCGTGCCCTATGTTTGGCACCCCTGTGGTAGTATGTCTAGCACATTTACATGTGCATCTGTCCTTTGTAAAATACTTTTTACAAAATGCTCACAATAATTGCCTACTGTTCAGCACTCTTTAGTGGGATGTTTAGGAAACAGCAAGGGGGAGAATACCCCACTTTTCTAACTGCCAGAGAGAAAACTGAGGTTGAGTGACTTTTCCAGGGTCTCACAGCTCGTAAAGGGCAGAATGGTAACAGAAGTGAAACCATCTAACTCTAGATTCCTTCCAGCATTCAATTCTGTCACCTAATCATGCCTGTTAGGAAGCTTGCGCCTAAACACTGCAATGCCATGCCATGCCACGCCAGAAGACTGGGGAAAACCCAGAGGAAGGCAGAGCACCAGAAAAGCCCCTTGCCTGTTATCCTGGAACTTGGCAGATGCAAAGGATTGGGAGTTTAAGGTACACCTGGACTACTTGAGAATCAGTCTCAAGAAAACATCAACGCCTACCAGAAAAGCTGCTTGGACACCCGGCCATTGTAGGTGCAGCTGGTGGGGTATGAGGAAAGCTGCATCGGCTCACCAGGAGGTGCTGAGTGGCAAGCTGTCACCATTCGTTCCCATCCGTTCCCAACACACACAGAATAGACAGACATTTCATTTGTAAAACAGTGGCAACCACAAGCCAGGCAGCTCCTATCCACACGGTCTTCACTCGTGACTGTTCCCATGGCTGCTAGAGAGGTTCTAGCAGCTCTGCCAGAGGCCCTGGACATGACCCAATCCCACTGGCCGGTAGGTGGTGAGAATAGGCTTGTTCTGCACTACTCTGCTCTGCCCTTCCATCCCCCACAGCTCATGGAACTGACAGCAGAAGATGCTGCCTGAGGCCGCACAGCTCTTATTATTACTTATATGCCATCATAAGGGTGCATAGAGATGTCCAGGAAATGAAACTGTGCCAAATACCAAACAGGACCACTGCCCCAGAGAGCTTTTGGCCTTAGGGCAATGGCAGAATATCAGACAAAGGGAATGGAGGGCCAGATGAGGTGAAGGTTTAGTACCATTTGGCCTGTCAGAGCGGGAGGAACGAGTAGCCAGAAGGCTGAGAGACGGTGTCAGCATCACCAAGGGACTTACAGGAATAAGCTGGAAAAGATTGGGGAAGCCATGGGCATCTGGCCCTCCTGGTATTTCAAATTACAGTTGAGGATGTGTGAGGCTTTGCTTTCGATCAGATCAGGGGTGATATGACAGCTGGGAGAGAAGCACATTGCAGGCTCACCTTCTTGCTAAGCACCCGGCTCCCAGCCCCCATTGCACGTGGGATTACATTGCACAGACTTCTCCAGCAAAGGGGATGTGTAAATACAGGACAATAACTGAAGATGACTGAGGTTAATACTGAGGAAATGCTGAGTGGAGAAATGGGGAGAAATAACTGACAGGAAGCTGCTGCATGCCACGAATGCATTATGCAGAATAATGAACGTTTTAAAAGGCAACAATAACCAAATGTCAGAGAGGTCTGGAAGGAGAAGAGCTGAGCAGAGTGCTCAGAATAGGATGGTCCCAAGTCAAATGTCCTTCGTCACCTTGCACCCAAAGACTCCTCAGAGAGGACTGAGTAGAATGTTTGAAAAAATAGTTTAGGGGCATGCTAAGAGTACTGGGAATGTCCTCTGAAAAGTAACTATGCCTACCACCCACAGGACCCTGGCCAGGTTGTTCCATTCATGTGAGCCCCAACTTTTCTACCTGTAAAATGGATTTTTAAAATAGAATCCATTTTATAAAATCATAAATTATAAAAGACAGATTCATGCCAGGTATGGTGGTCCATGCTGAGTCCCAGGAGGCAGAAGCAGAGGCAGAGGCAGAGGCAGAGTCAGAAGCAGAGGCAGTGGCAGAGGCAGAGGCAGAGGAGAGGAGAGGCAGAGGCAGGGCAGGGCAGGGGCAGGGCAGGGGAGGGCAGGGGCAGGGGCAGGGGCAGGGGCAGGGGCAGGGGCAGGGGCAGGGGCAGAGGCAGAGGCAGAGGCAGAGGCAGGGGGCAGGGGCAGGGGCAGGGGCAGGGGCAGGCAGGGGCAGGGGCAGGGCAGAGGCAGAGGCAGAGGAGGCAGAGGCAGAGGCAGGGGCAGCAGAGGCAGAGGCAGAGGCAGAGGCAGAGGCAGAGGCAGAGGCAGAGGCAGAGGCAGAGAGATATCTATAAGTTCAAGATCAGCCTGATCTACATGTGGAGTACAAGATCAGCCAGGGCTGCTTAGTGAGACCATGTCTCAAAATAGTAATGATAAATGACAGTTTTATAAACTATTTATCCCACCATGTAAGACAAAATGAATTACTTCTGAGCTACAGTGATAGGTAGCTGTTACCAACATGTAGAGGTAGACACTAAGTTCTATTCAGAAAGCTGGGAAAGACTTAAGTGGGAACATTTGAAAACCTCCTTGGGTTTTGATAAGTTAGTGGAATTACATTAATCTAAGTGAGGGAGAACAAATACAAGGGAGGATTCTGGGCTGGGAAGGCAGGACAACAGAAGAGTGAAGGAGATACACACAGGACCCAAATCCTGGAGATGTTGGCTGACGACTCTGACCATGGTCCTGTTGGTGATGCAACGGACAGATATCAGAGCTATGAGAAGCCGCAGTCACAGAGTCCAAGGGCTATTTCAGGGAGATGGTTCCAGAACAGTTTGAAGAGTATGCCAGTGTTGGGAAAAACAGAAATGCCAGTTTGTGGACTATGGCAGTAGCCTAGGATAGATCGCCTGAGGGTCTGAGTCAGGACTGAGGCAGTGAAAATGAGGAACACAGAGGTTAGCACTGAGCCATTTAAAGAGGGACATCGAGAAGCATACGGAATGCTCAAGCTCTCAGTCACAACACCAAGAATCTTGAGGCATGAGTAACAACATGGAAGGAGACAGGTAAAGGAGAGAAAAGCGAGTTTTAGATTATTGTGTCTTAGAAGAAGCTTCTAGAAATGCAGGCATGTGAATTGAGTATGACCAGACATGAGATTCATTCACACTTCAATTTAAGTTGACTCATATCAGTGACCAGGTTCCCCAGGGAGAAAAGAATGAAAAGGGGTGAAAGGATGAACCAAGATACCAGGAAGTATGGGTGTTTCTGGGCTGGAAAACTGGACTGTGAAGAAGGCAGAGTCAAAACAACAGGGATGGGCCAAGAAGGGAGTCTATGAATGACAGAGCCATCAATAACAAAACCAGAGCAGAAGGGCTTGGGGTGGCGCTCGGGTGGTAGCGTAGTTGCCTGGACTGAACAAGCCCTGGTTTGGATCTCCAGCCTTGCTTAGACCAGTTGTAACCGTGCACTTCTGGAGACTGAGTCAGGGGATCAAAAATTCTGCCAGAACTTCTGTGAACCACCATACTAATTCTATATCTATGAACAATTCATCCTCTCTTCCTTCTAAAGCCTTGGTTTTAATGTCTCTAAAATGGGAAAAATAACACCTACTTTCTACTTGACAGGATATTAAGGACAAAGTTCTTTGTGGCCAGCAGGTATAAGCAGTGGAAGGGTAGCACATTAAGAAGAAGCCCATGGAATCAATGGTCCCTGATCACAGGTCTCTAGAAAGCCTGAGAGCAGCTCTGCACTTGAGTTTTCTATTTTTCCCCACAGCCGTGTGCAACGTTTAGGAGAGTCAGTTTCCATTTTGTTGCATGGCTCATGAGAACCCTGGCTTATTTCCCTATGATATGTTATCTCTGTGAGCTTCTTTTGTATTTCTCCAGCAGCAATCATACACACAGCCAGAAGGGCTACATGGGAATAATCCCACTATGGACCCCAGAACATTTAAAAGTGGTGGGGGGAGGGGTTGAGAGGCTATGGATAAATGTTTCGTGTTTTATGCAAATTAACAGAGATAAAGCCATCTTAAGGCCTGAGACACATCAAGGTATTTGCTATGCTATGAAACACAGTGGCATCGGCATGAGGTTCCTGTCTTTTTTTTTTTTTTTTTCAGACTTGATGTGGTTCCTAAGTGCGCAGTAGAGCCTATTACCTGCATTCTCTTCCTGTACTGTGATTACAACTTCTGCGTCTTGCATCAAAGACTTTGTTTGAAATCAAACAACATTAACTCATTAAGTCAATAATTCATGGACTCTTTTATCTAAAGTGGCAACATCACACCATCAATTCACAAAACAGCCACTTCTCTGAAGTGTGGGTGATGATAATAATGGATTTTCTAACAATACCCTCTCAAAGCAAGGTCACTGTGCCTAGATGCTGTGGACATGCCAATCTAACCCTGGCTAGCAAAACAAGCCTTATTATTGAACCTAATTATGAACTATCAAGATAATGGTCTAGACGGAACTGTTTCTTAGCTGATTATTTAGAAAAAAAAAAGCAAGCTATTTTGGTTTTAAACCTGCTGTTAGTGACAGAACCTGTAAGTAAGGATGCAGGAAGTGTTTTCTTTTCTTCTCCCCTCCCCCTACCCCCTTTTGTCCCTATAGAAAGGCAAAAATCCTCACATATCTTCACCGTGTTAAGCACAGTCTCAATGTTGTTCTGTGGTTGGAATCTGACGTACATGCAATCTGGCTATTGCAAATAGCTAGCTAGCTAGGGGGAGCTGAGGCCATCAAGTACACAGTGCAGGATGCTGTTTTGAGTCCCTGCAATACATGTAGCCACATGGTTTGCTAAAGCATCTTCTGTGACTTAGGCGCTGGTTGTAAAAGTAATTTTTCCACTATTTCTGGAGAAGTTGGGCGGTAGGCAGGCATCTCATGTTCAGTGTCAAAAAAATGGCCTCACTGGTTGATTTAATTTGGGGAATGAAGCCTTTAGCATCGTCTTGAGGGATCAGAAGGAGCCAAGGCACACAGACTGGTTTGTAGACTGCATCAGCAAAATTATGAAAGAGTTGAAGGGAAACAACAAATTAGGGAGTTGATGAGGTAAATGAAGTATGTAAAATGTGAAACTGAGAAAAATGAATTGAGAATTAAAGGATTAAGAGACTGGGGAAGTCCTGACAAAACTCTTATATGAAGAACCACACTTTCAAGGACAGGGATGTCATGAGGCACGAGTGAAGCTGTGCTTAGAGTCTTCATCTCCCAACCCTTGAGTAAAAGACCCTGAAGTCATTCCAACCACCCCGTTGACCTGCAGTCAGGTAGAAGACACAAAACCTCAGATGCTTTGGGGGATTTTAAATGTAATTTAGATGGTTATGTGAGTAAAAACCATAATACACCACTGCAGCCAAGAGCAAAGTAGAGGGCAGAGTCTTTGCTGGTCAGTTCTTGCATGGAGTGTAGAACATATAGTCTAGAGTAGTGTAGAGTACAGAATGTAGAGTACATGGAATGTAGAGTATAGGGTGTAGACTATAGATTGTAGAGTATAGAGTGCAGACTGTAGAGTGTACGGAATATAGGATATAGAGTACATAGAGTATATAGTGTAGCATGTACAGTATGAAGTATAGACTATCAAGTGTAGAACATAGAGTATATAGAGAATATAGAGTATAGACTATATAGTATTGAGTATAGATTGTACAGTAGAGAGTGTCCATTATTCAATTTTCCTGGTCTTATCTCTTCACCTAGATTCACTGCATAAAGCTGGACTTTGACTTGCTTTGCATTTTCATTTTAACTACATTTTTTATGGATTTATTTCTAAACATTTTATATTTCACACATAGATAATGTTCTTTGATCATATTCCTCCCAATTGTCTCTTATCTATCCTGCTAAACCCATTTTCCTCAGTACTCTTTCCTACTTTTATGTTTTTTCCCTTCTCTTCTTTTCTCTTTCCCCTTCCTGTCTCTCTTTGTCTTCTTTCTTTTTTCTTCCTTCTTTCCTTTTCCATCCCCTACTCTGTCTGTCTGTCTTTCCCTCCCCCTTCTTTTTTTGTGGTCTGCTGCATTTATTTACAGTTGCTTGCTTGTTCAAGGATGGGAATTATTAACTGGAGGAAAGGCGACTTACCAGTAGCTTTGGAACTGAATATGATTTAGGTCTCCTAGCAACTAGTACTAGCCTGAGGATTCTTAGGGAGTGAAGGTCTTGTGAGGTCCCCCTCCATCCATGATGGGCCCAGTCTTGTACCCATCTTGTTTATGTAACTTACCTCTCTACTGCTGTGAGCTCATGGGTTCGATGGTCATGTCACATCCTGAAAAGAACATTTCTCTGCATTCCTTCCTATTCTCAAGCTCTTACATTTTCCCCTTGACCTTTTTAGAATGTCCCTGAGTCTAAGAGAGGTGTCTTGCTTATTTACTTTAACCATCAACATTATTGGATCCTGAGGAGGAGGAAACGCTGTTAGCAAACAAACAAACAACAAAAAACAAAATAAAACAGAACAAAAAAACCAAAACCAAAATCCAAACTATTTTCAGCCCTATATACAAACATACAGAAACAGACAGTTGTGTTCAGATTCACTTCAGTGGCAGGAACTCCTCAGAGTCTGGTCAGCAGGGTATCTCAAGATACATGAATTAGGAACCGGAGGGACTGCTTAGTGGTTGTGATCATTTGTTGCTCTTGGAGAAGATCAGAGTTCAGTTTCTAGCACCCACATCAGGGCTTAAAAATCAACTGTAACTCCAGTTTTAAGGGGGATCTAATGTCCTCTGCTGGTTTTTATGGACACTGCATACACATGATGCATATACATATTTGTAAGCAAGCATTCATATACATAAAATAGAATAATACAGATTAAAAGCTGCCTGATGTCCACACTTAGGAATAGAGCCCATTAAAGTGTTGCTAACAGAACACATTATTTTTTTCCCACTTCATTCCACTTTCCTCCTAATTTCTTGTGATTTTAAAATTTGACAGCAGTAAATTTGGTACATGAGCAAAACGCTAATGGAACATTCACAGAAATTCAAATGACCTCAGATAAAGTCCTCACCCTCATTCTGGTCATTATGAAATGGTTTTACATAATTAGCACATCTACTGTAGACATTAACAGCCGCATAGGTAATTAAATTATCACATTAAATGTGTTGAGAGGGAAAAACGTCAAATTTAAGTAAAATCATTTCATTTACATGCTATTATAATTCAAAAAAAGAATAAAATTGACTAATGTCCAAAATTAGGTCAGTAGAAATATGCCTATTTTTCTATTCATAAAGTGAAATAATTTTGCTATATTCCTTTTATCCCCTGTATCTGAGTTTTCAATGATAATAATAAAAAATAATAATCACTATTAAAAGAGTTAAAATGTAACTTTTCTTAATTGTTTAGAACCTTCACTTAACTTCAAGAAATCTTCTAAAATGCACTTAATAACTTAATATTAAAAGACATATGATCAAAAGAGATTTCTTTTTCTTTCAGGGTTGTATTTAGCCCAGACTGATCTCACATTTATTATGTAGCTGAGGATGAGCCTGAACTCCAGATCCTTCTGCCTCTACCTCCTCAGTGCTGGAATTTCAGGCAGGGATCACAACACTTGGTTTATGCGGTTCTAGAGAGCTGACCCAGGGCTTCATGCATACTAGGCAAGCAACTGAACTATGTCCTCAGTCCTGTGAATTCTGAATGAATGGGCTTCCCATTGATAAATGTGTGTTTCTATATTAAGTACCAGTACCTCTGGAGTTATCCAGGGAATTCTAAAATAGTTCTCAGGTCATAACTGATTCTGTCTTGTTTGTCAAGCATGGGTCATGGTGGGCTGTGGTCTTAGTAAGTCCCCCTTGTTGGAAAATTCAGCTTCTAGGTTTACCTTGAACATCATTCTGGTCTTTGGTGCCTCCCTGTCCACACTTAGGGTTGGAAAATTTTAACTATTTATATTCATAACTCATACATGTCCAGGCCTCAATAACATGGCAAACAGAAAGCAATCAGTGTCAGCATTAGTGGTAAAGTCTGGGCTGTTGCAGTGCCACTGTCACACTGTAGAATGGGACAAGGCTGAAAGAGCTGTCGAAGCATGGTGGCAGAAGAGAAGCCTTGGGTTGCCATGACGGCCTTCCTGGGTGTTTCCCGCATTCTCACTCCTCTCTTGTCTGCAGCTCTGGACTCTTCTATGATGGGGGCAGGAGTGACTTGGGAAAGAGTTAGTATTTCTCATCAGCCAAAGCAGATGGGAGCTGGTAATAAAGGCAGCCATAGTAACCCCTTCTATTTGGCCCTGAGAAGACTCAAGGAAAGATAAAGGATGAAGGATGGCTGGATAAAGATTGTGAGAACTGAGAAATTTACATTATGATACCTGTGGGCCTTTGAGCCAAAAGGCCTCACTTTGCAGGTGAGAAACTAGGTTCAGGCAGGGATCACCACACTTGGTTCCTGTGGTGCTAGAGATATGGCTCAGAGCTTCATGCATGATGGGCAAGCAATGGAATTATGTCCCCAGTACTGTGAATTCTGAATGAGTGGGCTTCCCATTGACAAATATGTTTCCATATTAAGTACCACTCCCACCATTTCATTTCATCAATGAAATGCCCTGCTCAGACTCAGCTCTGTGCAGCAAAGCTGAGGCAAATCAGAAACCCTAGTTTTGAAATGGTGGTTCTTTCTGCTTAAAGCACACAGAGGCTAGGCAGAGAAAGGGTATAGGGGCAGCGAAGACAACGAAGGCCATTAAAAAGGTATCATGGGTGGGACAAAGAAAACCAGGGGAAGCAGTGGCTCTCTTCCCTATATAATATTCACAGTGACAGTATCATAGGACAGAGACAAGTAAACACTGGAACACTGAGCTGTGGATGTGTGGGATCTGCTCAGAATTGTCTTTAGAGGAAAGTTTCCTAGCTAGCCTCAATCTAATGCAGCCTAGAGTCATCTGTCAGGGACACCTCAACTGCTTTGACACATTCCCCCTCAGCTCTCTGTAGGCATCTTTCATCTTTATTAACTTGAGTATTTCTTATTTACATTTCGGTTGTTATTCCCCTTCCCGGTTCCTGGGCCAACATCCCCCTAATCCCTCCCCGTCCCCTTCTATATGGGCTTCCCCTCGCCATCCTCCCCCCATTACCACCCTGCCCCCAACAATCATGTTCACTGGGGGTTCAGTATTAGCAGGACCAAGGGCTTCCCCTTCCACTGGTGCTCTTACTAGGCTATTCATTGCTACCTATGAGGTTCGAGCCCAGGGTCAGTCCATGTATAGTCTTTGGGTAGTGGCTTAGTCCCTGGAAGCTCTGGTTGGTTGGCATTGTTGTTCATATGGGGTCTCGAGCCCCTTCAAGCTCTTCCAGTCCTTTCTCTGATTCCTTCAATGGGGGTCCCGTTCTCAGTTCAGTGGATTGCTGCTGGCATTCACCTATGTATTTGCTGTATTCTGGGTATGTCTCTCAGGAGAGATCTACATCTGGTTCCTGTTGGCCTGTACTTCTTTGCTTCATCCATCTTATCTTTCTATCTGTTCTTTCTCATTCTTTGGGCATGACCAGACTGGTGGGACTTGGGAACTCCAATTTGTTCTGTACTCACATAGATATTTAATTCTCTTCCAATTAGCTGAGGATGGAAAGAACCTAGACTCACATCTTAGTTTTGATGTTGAAAACAGCAGAACTGTCAATCAATCAGGCAGCTTTCTCATCTTTGGGATTATCACATGTGAAAGAAAAACAGATCATTTCTATTTTGGTTGGGTCACTGCATTGCCTATGCCATTATAATAGTTTCGTTTGTCCCTTAGCCATCACATCAACTAAGAATCTTTGGCATAACACCGACAGATCTCAGGTCATTGAGTGTGCTAGGAAACTACTGCTTTGGATTTCTAGATCATGGTCTCTCTGCATGCTGGTCATTGACTCTGGGCTTGGGTGATTACACTTAGCATGGAAGATACATTCATCTCTTAATGTAGCTTCTAGAGGGTCTTCCCAGAGTCTGTTCAGCACAGGAGGAAAACAGACTTTCTTGGACACAGAAAAGAGTTATAACCACAAAGAGACCTTGCTTTCTGTACTCGGTCCAAGAATAGGCAGCAAAAAGCCAGGCCTTACAAGAATTTTCCTGTTTCCCATTTTCAAAACTATCGGCAGCTAAGGACACACTGCAGTGCTTTAAAAGCCACCAGCTGGAGTCAAAGGTCTGCCTTTGCGATGGGAAAAATCTTTAACACTTGCAACCTTCAGACTCTCTTTCATCCCACCTCTAGTCTGCCTTGCCTTTCTTAACCCTAAATTTTATTAATTTCTTTTGTTTGATATTTACCTTTTATTTATCTTTTGAACTATACCTGCAACATTTTAGGGGGAAATGATTGATTTAATATATGAATGTTACGATTTTTTAAAATATGATTTGCATCTATCTTTGCCATATATATTCAACAAAATCAGTTTACAGGCAGGACTGATCTGGTAAAACTAAAGAGTCGATACACTTTGTCTCCTGACTTTTAATTTTCTTGCAATTTTCTGCCCTTTTAAACTTCCTTCATCTCTTTTCATTATACTAGATTTCTGCTTTTGCTATATTTGCTTGTTTTTTATTGGTATTTAAAAAGTCTCTTCTTTCCCAAAACTATCAAGGTCCCAAACCAAAAATAATATAAAAGGGCTTCTGAGAACCCACTGCAGGCACGAAGATATGGACAGACATTCACAGATGGTGAAATGTAAGATAATCTTCATGGGACATAAGATAGGGACTTTCTGGGACACTATTGAGGCTCTAATAGAAGATGGTGCTTGATAGTACCCCATTGATGATAGCTTCTTACTTGTGACAAATTATATCATAATAATATAGTAGCAGAGATCCTGACTGAGGGACTATGTTTTTTTTTTTTTTTTTTTTTGTTTTTTTTTTTCGGAGCTGGGGACCGAACCCAAGGCCTTTCCTAGGCAAGCGCTCTACCACTGAGCTAAATCCCCAACCCCGGGACTATTTATGTTTGTGGTGTCTCCACAGCCTGTTTATACGACTAATGCTACTCTAATAGAAAATGGCTTGTTTTAGAAAGATAAATAGATAAGTTGATCTCTAGATTTCTTGTTAGCATTCTTTATGAATGCATATTCATTGTTACCAACAATAGTTGCATACTGACATTCCCATGCTTGTATTATATATATATATATCATCACTGCCCAGTTCTGGTTAGCTATATCAGTCAACTACAGTTATCTGGGAAGGAAATCTCAATGGATGAGTTGGTAGATAAGACTAGCTTGTGGGAAAGTCTGTGGAGGATTGTCTTGATTGCTGAGACTCCTCTACCATGGGCAGCATCATTCCTTAGGCAGACAATACTGAGCTATATAAAACAAACCTAGCTGAGCATAAGCCTGTGAGATAGCTAGTCATTGAGAAAGGAGCAGTGTCCCTAGTTCCTGTCCCTGTCACCACTTTTTGGCTTTGAAGGTGAAAGTTCACTGGTCATAGACAACATTAAAGCAGGCCTTTCTTTAAGTTCTTGCCTTGAGGTTCTGTCTCGACTTCCCTCAGTGGTAGACTCTAACCAGGAATTGTAAGCTGAACCAATGCCTTCTCCCCTAAAATTTCTTTTGGTCAAGATATTTGTTACAGCAGAACAAATGAAATTATTCCTCCCCCATTGCCCTCACCTGGGAACATTCTGCTCCTCCAGGAATCACTCCACTTTCCAACTAGACGCCTCTCTGCAGCAGAGGGTTATTAAGTTTTGGAACTCCAGATTCTGCATATGGGAGTAAACATGTGATTGTCTTTCTCTGCCTAGCTTCTTTTGTTAATTTGATGTCCTCTATGCTTTCAAAAACTGAAAATCTCAGAGGGCAACGCCGCAGCAGACTTATTCCCAGAAAAAATTTAAGGCTCAATGTAAACTTACCCCTAGACCATTGCTCCAAGTTGCATTTCCCAAAATTGATCCTTTTTTTCCCACAGAGTACAATGGGTGAGTTGCTTGGGTGACTCTTTATCCCCTAGAAATTCCTGCCAGGGACATGAGGTATGATGTCAGCTCTGAAAACTCTAAAAATCAGCATCCCCCTCAGCTAACACCAGAGCCCCAGACAGTGAACCTTTTACTCTCCCAGATAACACACTCCTTAAGGATATACAACTCTTCAAGTACACTTTGGAAAAGTTTAGCTTGGATGGCTTATTGGTAAAATTTAGGGATGGCATTACTAATGATCTGGGGACAGAAGCTTCCTGGTCACCTTTTCCTGGCCACACAAGCAGCTCCCTGGGGAACAGTCACCCTACAGGAAAACCACTAAGGTTTTATTATAGATACGAAGGCTGGAAATTCTACTTAGAAACACACAATGTCAGTCTCCTGACTCTGCTAATTGACTCTAACTTTAATGGTGCTCTGCTCATTATGCCCCTTTTAGCAGGGCCCGACATCAGCATTCAGGAGCCTTTGAAACAGCACACATCTCAAATCCATTGCAGTTTGATCATTGAAAGCTGTAGAGATCAATTGTCCAGGCTCTCGCTTTCTGGAGCTGGCAGAGCAGACTGTGGGCTGGCTGATCCTCTTAGCTCAGAGGCCTTCCAATTGATAGCGATTGCCCCACCACATCAATCGTTCAGTGACCCACATCAATTAAGGCTGCTCAGAGGCATGAAGAGAAGTTCCTTTACCAGCTCCATGGTGGAAACACAGAAGTAGTTAAGGAAGAACACTCGTCTTGTGTGAGTCTCAACACTGTGAAGTGAGAATCCACTGTCCATCAATATGCCAACTAAGGAAGGGTTCTAATGAACCCTTCTAGAACGTTTCTGCCCCTGTGCCTTCACTTCTTGTCCCTTGGGCTATATTAGATATAGTTTCAGTATAAGGGGCCTGAGAGGTAAATTAGTTGCTACACCTAATTATAACTTACTTGACCATGAAATACTTAAGCAATAGTTGATGTAAGTAAATATAAAGTATCTACTGTAGTTCAGAGAACATGCTAGGTTGTATCACTAAGCAAAATACAGTCTCTGCCTGTTGAAGAATTCTCACAAGAACACCGATAATCAATCATAAGACCACAGCATGCCAGGTTCAATTAGCAAAGGCTCCAGATGCTTTGACAGCTCAAGTTCTAGGAATACAGGGACTTCTAACAAGTCTTGGAGAAGGACAGTGGGTGGATGTCAGAGAAAGGTTAGGATCAAGGTGGCAGGAAAGGTTTGCTGATACAGGAAGAAACTGGCTTCTATGCTCAGATCTTCCTGACCCTACAATCCAAAGAGGCTCTGTATATAGTAAGCATAGAGCCATGGTCCCCAACACAAAATAAGGTACATTTGGAAAAGCCTGCATCTCATTTTGTTTAAATATTGAAGGCTTTCTCTTTTACCTATTTGACAAATATTTATACATTTGTGAGACTGGGCATTTCACAAGTTCCTGTCACAAGGGTGCTAACTAAATACAGTTGCTGGTGCCATACAAATACATCTTCAGTCTAGTTGGGGTAACTGCTTAGCCACAGTTGCCAAGCAAGGAGGAAGACCTGAGTTGAATTCTCAGCCTGCCTCACCCTTTCTCTCTTTTACACACTTACACACACACACACACACACACACACACACACACTTTTTTTTCAAAGCAGTCCGTAGTGGTTTATGTATGTAATTCCAGCACTGAGGACGGAAAGACAGGCTTATCCTGGGGATCTCTGGCCAGCCAGCCTAGCCTAGTCAGTGACTTCAAGGGCAGTTAAAGAGACTCTGTCTCAAAAACAGTATGGAATCTGAGGAACACTCAAGGTTGTGTTCTGACCTCTGCACATGGTACACATGTGCACATGTATGAGCATGCACATGCTTTTTCCTTTACTGCCTTCTTATCCTACTGTTATACTTATCATTTATTTAATGTGACTAACTTGTCTCCATTTGTGGGAGAAACTTAGGTCATGTTCTGATTCTATAATTCATAAGGGTATAGAGTCCTAGTATCATTAAGTTTTAAATATAGTCCCAAGGCAGAAAGAAGAATGCCCCAAAGCATGTGACTGTAGAAAGTCCAGTGTCACCTACTGTTCCCCACTGTGGCCAGCTGTGTCCTGGATACTGGGGTTTCCTTCTTCCTGGCACTAAAAATTTGTTCGATCCTTACTCCTGTGACTTAAGCATCTGAAAGAGACACCCATGGTGGGATTTGGTTCATTTTCTATGTTGTGGAGATGGTGATGATGACTCTTCCTTCTTTGGAAAACAAATAATTCTGCATTAAAATTGTGTGTGGTTTCATTGTTCAGATGATGGCATATGATGTAATAATTCAAAGGAATCATCAGACACATTTTTGTCTTCCTACACAGAGTACTTTTTTGTTTAACATATGATACAAGTTCTCAATTCCTTTTAAAAGCTACTTGAACTATGTCATGATTCCTACCACTTGAGAAGGAGGGCCACATATGAGGTTTAGTACCATATATCGAACAGAGAAAAAAAATCATTCTATTGTTTTACATAACACTGGGATGGAGCTGTGGGGATGGCACTGTTAACTTCCTGAATAGTTAGGATCATGGAGCTGAATGATTTCAACCACAACACAATGATATGGGAATGGAAACATGGTCACTTAACTAGACCAGCACGTAATGAACATGAATATAATGAAATATCACAGTGGGGATTTAAGATGGCTCAGTGAATGAAATATTTGACCAACAAGTATGAGAAGCTGAGCATGGATTCCAGAAGCAGTTATAAAAGCCAGGCTAGCATGGTGATGGCCAGTATGTAGAAGCCAAGATGGTTTCTTGGATAAACTGAAAAGCTACAATAAGCCGACTTAGTGAGCTCAACTTCAGTGAGAGATTCAGCTTCAATAAATAAAGTGGGAAGCAATTGAGCAAGAGCTGCAATCAACTCAGGTCTCCTTATGCATGAACACTTACCCGCACATGCACTCATACACACATATTATACATGAACACCTACATTTTCCCCCTAGCTTTTTTGCATTGAGGGAAACTCACCTTGCCTAGGTGTTAGCTAATGAGATATGGCTCATCTGTCCCATGGCCAGGATCTGGTATTCTAGTGGCTCCGGGCATGAGAAATACCAAATTCAAAGGTTCCAGAGGAACCCCAACAACTAAAGCAGACCCTTATAAAAACAGTAACATAGTCTGACATGAAGAAATACCAGAAAGTATAAGGGCTATGATAAATATGCTCATGACCTTGAGAAAGAGCTCACAGAAGCAGAGAGGAGAAAGCTGGAGCCTAGGACTGATTGTTATGGTAGAGGAAGGTTTGATCAGGTCAGTCTGGAAGTTGTAGCCCCTGGCATGGGTGAACATGGCTCACCCAGCTGCAGTGAGCTGACGTGCTGAGACTCTCCCAGTGTTCCCAGGCTACTTTGGTCATTTTTGTTCAGCTCTATTTGGCAACACTAAGTGTTCTCTGTTGACCCCAGCATTTCCCATGCATAGGCAGATATTAAATTGGTATTGTGCTTAAATTATGTTTTAGTAGATCAATCACGTAGGGACAGAGTTGCTTCTCCAAGATGCGTTTTAGAAAAGAACTGACCATGCTTGTTCTCAGAAGGTGGAGGAATGGCAGGAGACTTGCCAAAAAAGTAAGATGGTGACCAAAAAGGAATGCAGTTGGCGTAATGGGAGCTGGCTGGCGAGATGCAGAAGCCGACTGAAAGAAAATCCAGTGGCTGGAGCAGTGTCTGCATAAAAAAATATTGAACAAAGTAGTATTGGATAAAAATTCACATTATTAAATATTCATACAGTATACTGATGTAAATTAAGGGATAAATAAGTACATTAAGGAAAAGAGTTTTCTTAGGTAGAAAAAACACAATTTATGAAGATATTTATTCCTTCTAAGTGGGGAATAGGACTGGGGAGATAACTCAGTCAGTAATATGCATGTCTTATAAGCACAAGAGGCTGAGTTTGACCCCCAGGACTCAGAATAAAAGAAGTTGGGCACACTGGTGTTTGTTTTTAGTGCTAATGCTTGAGAGGTAGAGGCAGGTGCATTTCTCAGGCTTGCTAGCTGGCTAGCCTATAGCCTAGATGACTTCCAAGCCAGTAAGAGACCTCTCAATACACCATGGAGGATAGTGCCTGAAGAACAGCCGAGGTTTTCTTCTGGCCTCTATATGTACACATATAAATGTATAAACACAGAGAGAGAGAGAAGAGATTATTTCCCAGTCCTTATCTATTACCTGTGGGTTGTCTGTAGTGACTTTGTTCTGAAAAGCTCACTTTGGAGAGAGGTCTAGGGATCGTGATCCACTTTACAGTGGAGAAACTGAACAATCTTCAAAACCCAGGTGATCAATGTCATGGGTAACAATGGTGACTGTGCTCTCAGGAAGTACCTTCCGTATGACTTGATGCCGTGCCAGCTTATTCTGTATTCTTTCCCTAAAAATTCACAGTGCACATCTAATCAGAAAACTCTCCCTGAGGCCAATACCATAAAACTTTCAGACCCTGCAAAGCAAGGATAGTTTAAAAAACTGTCAGGTCTAAGAGAAACCACTAACGATGCTGTGTTGGGACTCCTAGGTGGGAAGAGAATAGAAAAGACTGCAACTTTCACTAAATTGTGAGTCTTAGATAATGGTAACAAATTAATATCAGTTTATTAACTGTCACAGTCATACTCTCCTAGCGTAAGATGTTCCTGACCTGTCATGGGAGCTCCTTCTACTGTATTTATACCTCTTTTGCCATAAATATACAACTGTTTGAAAAAGTAAAGTTCATTAAAGAAGAAAAGGAGAGAGTGAGGGTTGTAAAGTTCCTTCCTTGCCGGATACCTTCGTCTTGACTCTGTTCTTTTACATGGTCAGAGACATCCAGTCCCTCTGTCAGTTGAGTCATAGACAGTTGTGACCTGCTCAGTGTGCATGCTGGGAACCTTACTGGGATTCTGTATGTGCTTTTAATCACTGAGCCATCAATCTGCTCTTCCCCCCTGTTTTATATCTCAATATATTATAGAGTTTGTGTTGGTGTTAGCTGTTCACTGTGTTTATGTTAAACTGAAGCCCTTTATTAGATATTAGCCGGTGTGTGGGCTTTCTGTAGCTTACCTTCACCTGATAAGATATTAGTATTCGAAAGAGTGAGGTGCATATTAAATATGTATGGAGCCTTCCTTTCACCCTTCAAAGTGCTTTCTTTTGTAGACCTGGGAGAAGGGAAAGCAAGTGAATGGGATATATTTCTCTGTCTTAAAAACCCATATTTCCTGCCTGCTAAGCAGTGGGTTTCTGATTTTGACACATCTTTCAAAAGCATTCTCTTCGGACTTCTATAACAATGTGCCAATCTAAGAAATCAAAGTACCTCTAAATAATCCATATGCCCAGAATCTAAGAAATTCCTCACACCTTACTCCAAATCCCAGTTCTCTCAGGTGAGCCTTTAAGCAGTGCGCTCCAGGGCTCTCTATTTGCAAGAGATGACTTGGTTTTTTTGTTGTTGTTGTTTTTTGTTCTTTTGTTTGTTTTTTTTTCAGTTCACAAGGCTATCTCCAAGTTCACCTGTGTGGTTTATCTTTAATCTATACTTAAGACCCTCATGAGTTGACTAGATGGCTTGACTGTTGGAGTTAGTGATGGTCCAAACTTAAGGGCTAACATTTACATCAAAAGCATTTGCAGAGTTTGAAAAGCTGGCTCAATGGTTGAGCATGTGTTGTTCTTGCAAAGGACCTGAGTTCAATTAGTCAAGTTATCTAGTTGTACTTGTTCCAGATCTATTACATAGAAACCCTAAGGAGCTATTTTGGTATTAGACACTCTGACCCAGAAAGTTTGGATACTTTGGAGAAATACCACTGAGGCTCTGATCTTTCCATATCCCACGTAATAAATAATTTTGGCTTCTAGATAAGCCACTTCTAGTTTTTGTTCATCATGCCATCGAGACACATTAAGTTTTAGAAGTTGAAAATCTGAGATAAGCCTTTAGACCCTATACTGGTTGGTTTTGTGTGTCAACTTGACACACGCTTGTGTCATCAGGGAGCAAGGAGCCTCAGTTAAAAAAATTTCTCCATGAGATGTAGTTGGAAGGCATTTTCTCAATTAGTGATCAATTGGGGGAATGCCCAGACCATTGTGGGTGGTGCCATCCCTAGGCTGGTGGTCCTGGGTTCTACAAGAAAGCAGGTTGAGCAAGCCATGGGGAACAACTCAGTAAGCAACCTTCCATGACTTCTGTATCAGCTCCTGCTTCCACGTTCCTGCCCTGTTTGATTTCCTGTCCTGACTTCCTTCAATTATAAACAGAAATATGGAAGTATAAGTCAATAACCGTTTCCTACCCAAATTACTGTTGATCATAGTGGTTTTTGTCACAGCATTTGTAACCCCAAGACCAACCCTCATTGACTTTATGAAGGGTGTGGCCAGTGGACTGGTAACCCTTCCATTACACAACTACAGTTCAGCTTAGGGACCTTGATCTTTGTGGTGTCCTTAAGCCCCAAACATCATCTCCTTCCAGCGTGTCTTTATTTGACTTTGGCACAAATTAACATTCGGGGGAGGTAGACTTTTCATCGTGGTCTAAATTTATAGTGAAATTATTTTTTCCAAGATGACTATTATTGATCATTAATCAAGGGAGAATGAGGAATCAAGACAGGAACTAGTGAGATCAGAGGACATTGGAATGAAATCAGAATTCATCCCAGAAGATCCAGAGAAGGGTCCAGCAGATCTGTCTGTCTACTCACCTACACACACACACACACACACACACACACACACACACACACACACACACACACACACACAATTTCTACACTTTCCTTTTAGACTTCAGACTTCAAAGTCCAAAGATTTTGTAGATCCACAAAGCATCTAGATAGTGACAGACATGAGGACTTACATATCCTGTCTTCTAGACCTGAGGCTGCGACTCTGTGTTCCTCACCTCATGGCAATGCCTTCAACAGAGGAAACCTAAGCCCAGGCTGTGTGGCATCCCTCCTTCCTGACAGCCTTTCCATCCTTCTGTGCCTACATTATTTATCAGGGAAGAGACTGTCTGAGGCGTTGATGGAGTGTTTGGGGGGGATGAGCTGGACAGTGGCTCTGAAAAGGAAATGAATTTCCTGTTGATTCAACTGAGGATAGATGAGGACTTTGAAAGATGCTTGTCTCTTACTCGTAGTCATTTTCCTGAGAGATCCTCACCATCAGTAAGAATTATAACTTCTGAGACGCTTTCTCTAATGAAATGCTATTTTCATTTTTATAATGTAGCTCGTGATTAGAAAGACTCTTTAATTGACTTGCTTTCTGGAGGTTTAATATGATTTTGAGGTTTTTTTTTCCCCTAAGACAGAAAGGCTTTGTTCGTCAGAGTAAGGCAGTGTGGTCCCTATCTGAGCTGGTTCAGGTCAAGTCACCCACACAAGCTTTGGCTGTGACTGTGGGCAGAATCTTATGCCCTGGATTACAGACCACAGATTACAGATTACAGTTATTAGTTTCCAGTTCCTGAGGATTCCTTAGGCTCTGGGCAGTCTAGCACTACATAAGAATCACCCTTCGAGTCCCCCAAACCTCTGTGAACATTACTCTCATTGAGCAGGAGAGGAAACTGAGTCTTGGAAAGGATGAGCAGTTTGTACAGTCTCATAGCTACTTAGTAAGGCTAGGATTTGGATCTGAAATATGTACTGTCAGTTAATGAGATATATGCATCTCCAATCTACTCGAGGACACAGGAGCACTTAGAGACCTGAAAATTCTTCTCACTCATTGTCTCCTCCTAATTTCTCCTTGGGAGGAGGGGAGCAGAAGACGGTTACAGTTTTTAAGGTTTAGATGCTTTCTAAACCCCAAGTGTTTCCTGGCAGACATCAGTATCTGAATTATTTTTTTCTTGTGGCAGAAACAAAATATCTGACAGAAACAAAGCAAAAGGGTATGTGTATTTTGGCTCAGAGCCCAAGGGTGCTGTCTATCATGGCAGAAAAGACAATGGCAGCAAGGGCTGGAGGTAGCTGGTCACAGTGCATCTGTCTCTCTGCCCAGAAGCAGAGAAAAATGACTGCTGTGGCTGGGGTTGCTTTCTCCTGAGTTCAGCCTAGGACCCCATCCAGGGGACAGTGCTATCCACAGTGAGAGTAGATCTTCCTTCCTTAATAAAGTCAGTCTAAAATCTTCCTCACAGACACAGGTTTGTTTCCATGGTGAATTCTAAATCTTATCAAGTTGACAATCAATCTTACCCGTCACACCTGACAGGCAAGCTCTTGTAAATTGTCATCAAACTAAAATTCATAGGTTGTAAAAATGAAATCTTAATTTGTATGCATTAACAAGAAGTAAATTATGTCAACTAATATGCTGCAACTATAAGGCTTGAAGTGAGTCTTAACTACTGGGGGATCCCCCAAGTGAGACACAAGAACAGAGTTGGATTGCAAGAGGTTTATTTTTCCAAGGCATTGGGGTCAACCCTCAATCAGCCCCTCGTGGTGAATGATTAGAAGGTGACCCCAATGGCTATAACAGTTTTTATACTTTTTAGGGGTAAAGGTTACATCAGCAAGGTTACAGTTTAAACTTATTGGCTAAGCATATTGACCTTTGAATCTATTGGCTAGCAAGCAAATGACATGCATTCAAACTCTATTTGGGACAAAGGGTCAGGTGACTATCAGTCAGTACATTCTGCAGTTTTTCAAGAATGTCCCTGCTTCTCCCAAGAACTGTGAGTGGAGAATGGAACTTGGTCTAGCCTTGACCCAAGGCAGGAAACTGGTACTTGGCTTATTCTTGACCTGAGGTTGTGAGTGTAAGGCCCCTAGGGTCCTTCACAAGGAATGTTTGTTGATCAGTTATATTATTAGTTTCTTGTAAAAGTGGACCCTGAATCTATCAAAATTCAGTTTGTATAATTTTTTATTCATTTCATTCATTCTATTCAAAATTTTGTTTTTATGTGTCTGTGTGAATATGTTCAATTTGTGTGAAGGAATCTGTGGAGACGTAAAATCAGAATGTAGGTCATTTGGGAGAGCACCCAGTGCTCCTCTTGAACCATCTCCCAAGCCCTAGGAAGATTATATTAAGGACCGATTTATCTTTAAAGAACACATTCAGAGCCTTATTGGACATTTCTCCCCCCTCGTAATCTCTTTACCACCTCAGTGAGTTCAAATGTATGTATGGTGTAGGGGAAAGTGCTGATGCTCAAACCCAGGGCCTGGAAATAGACTAGTCAAGTCTTTCTACCACCCGGATGCCTCCAAACTCTAAAGAAGTAAAACTTCCTAGAAGTCCATAAATGAACAAAAGAAGTCATTTTTTCCTGGGTTCTTTGGCTATTAAGTGGAGAAAGGTAATCTGCAAGATGGCCAGCTTGACTGGACTGAGTGCTACCCTGAAGCCCAGTCAAGTGCATTTCTTGGGGTGTCCCTGAGGTGTGTTTATGGTGGCTTAATCAAGTGAGGAGGCATTCATGAATGTGTGTCTACCACCCAATGGCCTGTGATGTTGGGATTATAGTGGAGACATTCTTACCATGCCCAACTGTGAGCTGCTCCATTTCACCCAACCCTGAAACTGAGCCAAAGCCAGAGTTCATCCCTTAAATTGTTCATGGTGGGCATTTTGTCATGTATATGTCAACTTCCATTAACATTCCAAGGCTGGCCTTGGAAATGTGGCTTAACACTTTCATTTGCCCTCTTTCCTTTTCTTACCATACAACCACTCAGCTCCCAGGGGTTAAAGGAGTGTTTTGTATTAGCCCCTTGATTTTCAGGAATCTCCTGATTCCTGTTGCAATGTGTAATTTCAGGTACATTCTACTGGGCAACGGGATGTCCACACACTTGCTTACTGTTTCTTGGTAATATTTACTGTGTGGTGTCTCTGGAAGAGTCAAGTTTGAATCGACCTGAGGAAAGTGGACATCACCTCCCCAAGGAGGATCTGAACTGAAGAGGAGACAGGAGGTGACTCTTTCCCTGGATGCTTCGGTAGGAACATCAATGTCCTGCCCACTGCCTACTGTTTTCAGGTCTTGAGACTTGGAGTGGGAGTTATACAATCAGCTCTCATTTAAACTATCCCATGAGCTCTGTTTTTTCTAAAGCTCTGTCCTCTGCAAACAGTAGACTGGGAGACTTCAGGACTCATGGTTACATGGGCCACCATGTCTCTGTCTGTGTCTCTCTACTCTGTGTGTGTGTGTGTGTGTGTGTGTGTGTGTGTGTGCAGAATCCCTTGTGCCCAGAACTACCTGGTGGGTTTATTACACTGCAGACAATTGAATTAGATCTCAGGTTGGGGTAAGTACAGGGTGGATCTCAGACATTTGCATTTTAAAGAGATTTCCTGGTAATACTGTTGCAGCCAGGGTGGGAGAGAAGAAACAACTTTGATATCATTGGCTTGAGCAATCTCAACCAACTTGCTCTTGTGCTGACAGCTATCACAGGATCTCATTGATTCTAAGGGGCAGTTTAATTTCAGGATATTAAAATTTGAGAATAATGTGCAACTTTGCATTGATGGAATGTGATAAATCCTATTTCCCCTCAGCTTGAGCTGTGACATCATTTTCCTTCTGATTGATCATCGATTGACTTACATTTAACTCATCCATTCATCTATCCCTAATGTTCTCTGCTTATGCTCAAGATGAACTGCAACACCTTCTATAGTTTTAGCTAAACTTTCTTCCTTGCTTTGTTTAGGCAAGCTTGGAGTCTGTTCAGGCCCTGTTGTGTACATGAGGAGAGCTCAACCCTGTAGGCTGACATGAGTACCTCTGGTTTGGAAGTCTTTGTTGCTAGACAGTGCTTCTATGCCTGCTGGAACCATACTCAGGCAGCATTATGAGACAGTAAGCCATGCTGGCATCATGCACACCCCTCCCAAGCCCTTCATCCTGAGAACAGATCAGTTAGGATCAGATTTTCCTATCTGATCCTACTTTGTTTCTCCTAAATAAGCCTGTTTGTCTTCATGGGTCAGTTTCTAGTGGGTCAATTTTTAATTTTTACCTCTATTCCTGTCCTGGCTTGTTTTCTGTTGCTACAATGAGACACGGACCACAAGCAATGTAGGGATGAAAGGGTTTCTTTAGCTTAGAGCTTAGTTCCCGTCACTGTAGGAAGCTGAGACAGAACTGAAGCAGAGACCATGGAAGAGTGCTGTTTACTGGCGTGCTATCTTGTATAACCCAGGTCCTTCTGGCTAGGAGTTGCATTGCCTATAAATGGAATGGGCCCTGGTCCTCCTTCATCAACATCAAGGAAAAGAAAGTGTCACATACCTAAAGGCCAGTCAGACAAAGGCAATTCCTCAACTGAGATTTCTTCTCCCCACGTGAGTCCTGTTTGTGTCAAGCTGACAAAAATTAACCAGTACAGTCCCTTATAATTAAAATTTTTCATATAGTAGCTTAGAGAAAAGTTGGATAGTGTCCCACCTCTGTTCCTGGACCTTGTGATTATCCAGATTTCTATGCAAGTGACCGAAAACCATTCCATCCAGATGTGTCCCTGACCTTCAGAGTATATCCCTTGCACACTGGGTGACTCCTAGGCAACTCAGTGTTCCTGCCAACAGAGATGCCCTGACAGCAGTCAATTCACAAGCTTGACTGGACTACAGCCTATCTCACTTTAGATTCCTGAATCTAGTGTTCATCTGAACTCAGATTCTGCACCAACTACCTTTTCTAGCTCCTTCCATGTCTCTTCCACACCTAGGCTTCTGCTTTTCTAATCCTTCCACCATGGCCTCAGGAATACCGATCAACAAACTCCTTGGCCTCCTAACTAAATACAGCTTTCACCTCCTTTCACATCAAAACGGGGCTTCTTAAATATTTCCACCCCCTACTTAACTTTCTGAGGGTAAACAGACTTCTGAAATGAGTCCTGCTTAATCGTAAGTGGGTCCTCCTGTTTGATCTCCACACTATGCTCTTCAATAGTTTGAATCTAATTGGGCTGCAGAAATGATATCTCACATAATAAGTAGCCTGTGGAAAATACAGATTTCATTTCTCCAGGCCAAGAAAATGAGCACAATACTAGCAGCTTTGTGCCTACTGAGGACTCTTGTCCTGGCCTCTAGGTAGCTGTCTTCTTGGCGTGACATCTAAAGGAAGAAAAAGAACAGGAATTCTTCAGAGCCTCTTTAAGAAGGACATTAATCCTTGAAGACCCTCCTGACCTCATTAGCTCTCCAACACCCAACATCTAATGCCAGCACATAAGAGCTCGGATTTGGATGTGTGAAGGTGACGAGTGTGAACAACCAGCCTTAAACCGTCGTGCACAGCATGACACACACACATGATCTGTTTTGTCCTCCCAATGCTCACATCCACTTAACCCCCACCTCTGTTGAATGTACCCTGCTTTCTAACATCCCATCCCATCTCCCGCTCCATTGGCATCCTCCTCATTTAGCTGTGATCAGGCCTTTCCTGGATCATGCCTAGTCTCAATCTTCCCCTAATGCAATCTGACTTCTGGAAAACATAGTTTACGGTCTTCCTTCTGTCACCCCATCACTTCCTGTTCTCCATACCTCTGCATGCTTGAATTTTTCTGTCCCTACTATTTCCTTCTCTACTTTATTATACCTGTATCTTATTGTGCCTCTGGCTTCCATGTGTATTTGAAGTTAAATGTGTAAAATAAAGATCCAAAACTAGGATCCGCACAGGACAAAACATATGGTAGTGATCTTTCTAGGCCCAGGTGACATCAGTATATACATTTTCCAATTCCATATATTTACCTGCAAGTTTCATAATTTCATTTTTCTTTGTAGCTGAGAGAACCTCCTTCTTTGAGTCTTACCTATCAAATTCCAAAATACTAAGGCTTTTGAGATTTCATTCTTTTCAAGCAGGAACTTGAAGACCATAGTAGGAATAATAGATATTAGTTGCATTTCAAATAATATTAAATAATGATAAAATACTAAGCCACTTTCCTATAGGATACCAGGCTCTACCATACAGTGCCACATCTTTACTCAGTCCTCAACATTGTTACAATCCCACCCCATGACAGTGCTCAGATCAAACTCATCATCTACGTGGTGGTAACTGATCTCATATTTAAATCTTCTCATTCCTAACCTGATAATCATTTTTGTTTTCCAGGCTATCTAATAACAGAAATTCCATTTCAAACTTAGTGTGTCAACAAGTCAAATAATAAATGTAAAAGAGCCACAAAAGCATTCAGAGGGCTGCTCCAAACACTCAGTTATTAGACAGAAGAATCTTTCTCTTATGCTGTCTACCTAGATAAAGATGGTGAGCCTTAACTGGGCTACAGCTATGTAGGTACACACATGGGAAAGTCAGGACATTAGCTGTCTTCTGCAATAATATTCAGAAAACAGTAAAGGTAGCCATCCTGCCTCTTGGCAATATCTCCTTCATTATTTCTTCCTCTTTGGCTTTTTATCTCATTTGTCCATTTGCTTGAGATAGTAGCTGCTTTGTTTTTAAGGCTGCAATCAATAATCCTGAAAATAGAAACAATATCAGCAGCTGCTGACATTTTTTATAGAGGTAAAGAAATCCAATGAACACACTCAAAGTTTTCTTCAGGAGCGAGGCATGGTATTTATTTGTTCGTTTTCCAGGGTGACCTGGGCTTTCTCTCCTACCCAGGGTGCATCAAGAAGCTGGCATGGGAAGGATGACTGTGTTTAATTGAAGAAGAAGTTGTAACCCGTCACCTGATCTGTTATAGGTGACATTTGCCTGGTTCACCAGGGAGCAGCTCTTTAAAGGGTTTTGAGAAATGGCTGCCAACAGCCTTAATTTAACAGCTGTGCTGGGCTATCAGAGAGCATCCAGATGTGAAGACATTGGTAGGAAATGAAATCCAGGCAGAGGAAGAGACTAATGGCTAGCACTGTGAGCCTAGCACTCCTGGGCTTTCAAACTCAGTGCATCCATTCTGTCTGTCTTTCAAGGTCAGCCTGGTCACTCACACACATGCCAACAGACATTTCCCCAATGGAGCCTCCCCTCTTGATATTTTGCCTCCTTCAAACTGTGGTCATTTGCTATGTGGCTGATAAATACTAAGGGTGTCTGTGTGCATGAACAAAGAGCACCCGTACAATACTGAAGTTGGACAATGCTACCAACAGTACCTGTGTCACTACTGTGACTCTTCCTTTTTTTTCTCATTCCTGAAACAACACATCCTAATGAACAAAGATGGCGTGATGGCTGATCTCAGTTGTCGACTTAACTGGATCTGGAATCAACTAAAAGGCATGTCACCAGGCCCTCTTCTGGGAGACTTTATTACAAAATTTGGAAAGATCCACCCAATATAGATGGCAGCTTCTGGTGGCAACCAGAGAGAGAGAGAGAGAGAGAGAGAGATGCTTTGTTGTTTGCCTGCTTGCCTTCGCTCTTGCTGACAAGTTCACTTATCCTGAGACTGAAAAACAATGGCTCTCCAGGAATCCACCTGGCCTATAGCACTAGACTAGGACTGTGGCTACACCCAGCCTCATGGTCTTAGCAGATACTGGAGTCTCATCCTCTCTAATCTCTAACGTGAGACGACCATTGCTGGACAACCTAGAAAATATCACACAAGCCAATCTAGTAAATCCCCTCTTCATATATATTGTTCTATTGGTTCTGTTCCTCTAGAGCAGTGATTCTCAACCTTCTTAATGCTGTGACTCTAATACAGTTCCTCATGCTGTGGTGACCCCCAACCATAAAATTATTTTCATCGCTACAACTGTAATTTTACTATTGTTATGAGTTGATATACTAGAGGTTGCTCTAGGAGCTAAGATAATACATAGGTGAACAGGACATCTCATTCCTGTTCTCAAGGCATCTGTCTGGTTGTAGCAGAAGGTGAGAGTGAAGCTAAGTGTTATTTGAGTAGAGATGGTTGGATTGGGAAAAGAAGCATGGATGGATGATATGTGTGTAACTGAGGATGCAGGGACAGTTTCCTGGGGTAATCACATTTCACCTGAGCCTTGAAGGTGGAAAGGGATTCTACAGATCTCTGTGAAAAATAGGATGGGGTGTCTATGGAAAGGAAACCAAGTCAAAGCCGTGGCTACCCTTTACATGTTTTGTTTGAAAGCTCCCATTGGTATAAATGATGTTGTGTGTTGACAAGTACCCTAGGCTGAGCCCTGCTGTCTGCCTTCTCATGAGGCTCTAACGTACTTACATCTGCTCCTGAAGTTGATCTAGGAGATCTTTTGACATGGATGAGTGCTGGTAATGTCACTGTCAGAGCCACAGAAGACCAGGGATAGGGAGACCTTTGAACAGAGGTACTTGGCACCCAGGCAACCCTTAAGAACCCCGTCTCTTCTCTCCTGAAGATAATTTACCAAAAGTCCAAGCCTGAGATTAATTTATTGCCAAACTGGTTTAAAAGCAAAAGCAAAATAGGACTTTAGAATTTGCTTTGATTTTTCTTTTCTAATTTATCATAAGGTTGATGATCTTTTACAAGAAGAAATCACTCTTTTAGACAATTGGGATGAGAACCTCGTCCTGTGTTTCATTTTATGGATTCAAAGCTTGAGATTAAGGGTCTCCTATTTTGTTTGGCCCAAATGATATATGGTTCTTTAATCACAGTGAATACTCCTGTTTATTATTTTCATTTTAAAATTAAACCATGAAGTCTAGATTTTTCTGAGTTACAGACAGGGTTAACATTTCATCTATCTCTTAGGCAGTTATTTGTCTATCTGTCTATCTGTCTGCCTGTCCATCTCGAGATGTGTAGCAATATCCCAATATGCCAATATCTCAGGTTGGTCTAAAATTCACTATTTGAAACAGACTGTCCTCAAATTCTTGGAGATTCATTTGTCTCTGCCACCTAGGGCTGAGATTAAAGGCATGTACCATTACACTTGGCTGGTGATACTTTTCATTAAGTATTAAGTGCTGAATTTGGGTGAGGTGTGAGAGAATCATCCCAATGTGGGACCATCCATGGCAAGCATAATGTATGTAATTATTCTAGCAAGAAGTACCTGAGCTAGGAAGGTAGTTTTTTCAACAGTGTCTTCCTCATCTCTACAATGGCTCCTCTTGCGTGCAGGGCTTCTGTCATTATGACAGGGAAAAGAGCAGCTTTACCTCACAGCACATTTCACTGAGCAGCTCGAACCTCGTGTCCAGTCTGTGGCATCTTCTAGCATCTTTGTGATGATGTGATGGGGGAAAGGCTGGTGCAGCTCTGCCTGTTGCTGACATTTCTGGCCCTCCCCCTCTGCTTCCTGAAAGAGAATTCCTGTCAATCAGCAAGCTTTCTTGTGCTTTCACATGGGTCCTGGGTGTGGCAGCAGGCCTGTGTAAGAGTATCTTCTTCAGTAGGTCCTGGTCTCCCCCTCAGTCAAACAATTTGGATTTGAAAATTGTCTCAGTCCCAGGAATCAATGATGCTCTGTGGTGAAAATCGTTATACCCAAGAAACAATTCACAGACCATATGAAGCTCAAGAAAAAGGAAGACCAAAATGTGGATGCTTCAGTCCTTCCTAGAAGGGGAAACAAAATACTCACAGGAGGAAATACAGGGACAATGAGTGAAACAGAGACTGAAGGAAAGGATATCCAGAGACTGCCCTACCTCAGGAACCGTTATATGCAGCCACCAAACCCAGTCACTATTGCTGATGCCAAGAAGTACTTGCTGACAGTAAGGACCCTGATAGGGAAGTCTCCTGAGAGACTTACTGGTACAGATGAGGATGTTCACAGACAATCATTGAACTGAGCACAGGGTCCCCAATGGAGGAGTTAGAGAAAGGTCTGAAAGAGCTGAAGGGGTTTGCAACCCTATAGGAAGAATAACAATATCAACCAATTAGACCCCCCAGAGCTCCCAAGGACTAAACCACTAACCAAAGAGTACACATGGAGGGACTCATGGCTCCAGCCACATATGTAGCAGCCTTTCCCCCATCACATCATCACAAAGATGCTAGAAGATGCCACAGACTGGACACGAGGTTCGAGCTGCTCAGTGAAATGTGCTGTGAGGTAAAGCTGCTCTTTTCCTGTCATAATGACAGGGCATCAGTGGGAGGAGAGGCCCTTGGTCCTGTGAAGGCTTGATGTCCCAGTGTAGAGGAATGCTGTGGCAGGAAGGCAGGAATGGGTGGGGGGGCACCCTCATAAAAGCAGGGGGAGGGAGGATGGGACAGGGGATTTCCAGAGAAAAATCCGGGAAAGGAAGTAACAATTAAGCCAGATAAGAATGCCAATAAATGAATAGATTTGAACACACACACACACACACACACACACACACACACACACACACACACACAGAAGACATTTAATGGGGGCTTGCTTAGTTTCCCAGGGTGAGTCCATGACCATCATGGTAGGGTGGCAGGCAGGAACGGTGCTGTAACAGTGTCTGAGAGCTTGCACCCTGACTCACAGGTAGTCGACAGACACTGGGCCTGCCATGGGCTTTTGAAACATGGAAGCCCAACCTTGTGGCATACCTCCCCCAGCAAGGCCACACCTCCTAATCCTTCCTAAATAGTCCACCTACTGAGAACCAAAAGCTAGTTTCCCCAGGAAAGGGGAATGCTAAGGTGGTGGGAATGGGTGGGTGGGAAGGGGAGCATCCTCAAAGAAGCAGAGGGAGGGGGGATGGGAGAGCGAGGAACAGGGAAAGGGGATACATTTGAAATATAAATACATTAAATTCAATAAAGAGAAGAATCTACATTTTTACACAGAAACCAAGTCAGTGGGCTTTAGTTGCTGAGTATCTGCTTCCTTCTGGGGTACTGAGCATAGCTCTCACATACTGGTCACTGTGGTCAGTGTATGGTTATCACTCAGCTCTATCAGTCTTTGCTAACTGTACTTGTGTGGCTTTGCTGGTTAAGAGCCCCAGCTCCCTGCTACCTACACACCCACCATCCCCTTGGGTTTGTGATTTTAGTCTGAAGTTCACATGACCCACCATTGCTCCTGATCTACAAAGAACATCACAACAGGTCTCTTCAAAGACACCTGTGCTTTTCATGATGTAGTCCTTGAATTCTTAGAGAAGAGAGTACCTCCCACAGGCAATGAGAGGGTAGGAAGCGAACTTCTTACATGGTAAATACTCTTTAGCATGCCAATCTACCTAAGATTTTAAGAACCTTTTGAAATCAGTGACACCAAATTATGTTTTAGGATCTAGGTAAAGGGTAGTATAGAAGAAATAATAAATGATAAAGATGAACAGCAAGGTAAAAATATTAGTTTGCAAACAATGAGGACATTGGGAAGAGCAATGTACAAGTGTTACATGATTTTAGAGCACCATTACACACCACAGAATGTTCTTTGGTATAGACTTGTTGGCAAAACAAATCAAGGTGAAGATGTGTATGTAGCATGACACAAGTTATTGAAAAATGAATTTATAGAAATATATATGTACCATGCTTCATGAAATGTTTAAACACAGTGAAAGCAAGACTCGTTGAATATTGAAAATGATTCAGTGCACTGAAGCAAACAGGTACGTAAAACACATTTCTCAAGAATGTCCTGGCTTTAGGATTTGACTTTTAAACTCAGAAAACAACTTGCATATTAGAAAATACACCTTGTAGAATTTTTTTTTTAGAAAATCAAAACTATTTGATAATCACAATGGTATGGATGTTCTCTGTGCTTTTGTTATTTGGGTGTCTCATAGGAAACTGGTGCTGTGGGATTAACACAAATGGTAAGCTAGCGTCATTGACAAGTGTGGTTTTGGGCACAGGGATCAGTGAAACAGAGGTAAGGTAAATGAAATTAAGTACCATTCTCTCAAAATTGAATTAGAGGTGTCAGCATGAATTTGGGCTATATTTAGCCTTTTAAAATGTGTACACATTTATAAATGACTCCCACTAATGGTGAATTGATTTTCTATGGGATAAAATTCATTCATTCATTCATTGATCTCTTTTATTTTCTTCCACTATCACTATGACTTTTCTTTCTGTCCTTCGAATAAGTGCTCATACAAGTAGCCCTTGGTTAGAGCTCACTACCCGTGAAGTCATGACAATCCTCTTGCATCAGTCTCCCAAGTGCTGGCATTAAAGATGGAGCCACCGAGTATAGCAACATTTTTATCCACAACAACTGGAAAAGTTGAGAAAAAAAAACAATGCGAGCATTTGAACTTTCATGTTTTGGGACCTCATTGGAAAAAAAATTTAACTAGAGAAGTCAATGAGTGAGAGACTCTACAGTGTTGTTAGGTCGATGACTGTTGATGTTCAATGAATTGGGTTGTCGGAGAACAGTACAGAAAAACAATTGGGAAGCAGAGATGGATTTTTGTGTCATATCCTTGAGCAGTGTGACCCTTTAGTAGTACAGTTCCTCATGTTGTGACTCCAAACCATAACAATACTTCATTGTTACTTTATAACTGTAATTCTGCTACTGTTCTGAATCATAATGCACATACCTGATATGCAGGATATCTGATATGTGACCCCCCAAAGGGGTTATGGCATTATACTTATTATCTTCTCATTGCTATGAATAAATACTTGACAAAAAACAGCTAAAGATAGAATGGGATCATTTTGATTGACAGATGCAAGGGGTATCATGGTCGGGATGGTGGGACAGGAGCTTGAGTTGCTGGGCACTTTCTATTCATAGTTAGGAAGCAGAGGGTGGGTGGGGAAGGGGAACGTTGTAACAACCCTTCTTCCCAGTGATTCGCTTCCTTCAGCAAGGTTCCACCTCTTAAATGTTCCGTAACCTTCTAGGACTGCACCACCAGCTAGGACCATGTATTCAGATACACAAGTCTGTACAGGATAGTTCACATTCGAACTGCAAAACATGTCGCTAAAATAGGAGAGTTTGTAAAATAGTATGTTCAAACATGCTTGTGTTCAAACATGGAAGTGATGATTTAGATTAATTTCTATAAGGATATACTAAGGGTTGATTATATAAGCATAAATAACTGCCAGGTTAACATCTTTGAGCCGAATTATTTTATTGACTTTTATAAAGGATTTGAGTTCTTAATAAGTGCAAGGTGTGTGGACATCTGAGCTTTTTGTTTTTGTTTTGTTTCATTTTTAGACAAGATCTCACTATGTATTCCCTGACGTCCTGGAACTCTCTCTGTACCACTGGGCATTGAACTCACAGATATCCACCTGCCTCTGCCTCTGGGGTGCTGGGACTAAAGGTCTGTGCCACCCTGTCCAGCTCTGATTTCTAGTTTTTAAAAGGAATTCTTATATGTGATGTTTGTAGCTTTTGATTAATTAACCCTCCATAGGCAATGGAGTCCCTTCTATTTCTTATTTTCTAAAAGTAATCTTGCCTACTTAGTATGCTAATCCTCAAAGTTATTTAATTTCTTTAAATTATTTAAATACTAAGAAAACTTTATCATGCACTTTACAAAATTATTTTAAACTTCTAGTCAAGGTATGTTCTTTAATTTTTGCTATTACAGTGAACTATATTTGCTATTAAGGTGAAGGTAAGTTTGGGTCTCACTAGTAGGATAATCACAGTTAGCGGGGATGTGTTTGTTATGATTTGCTGAATTCCACTCAGCAATATTTTATCATTCTTGTATCCACGGTTATGAATGAGCCAACCTAAATGCATTCTGCCAATCTTGTTACCAAGACTCTCTCTATATGATGTGAAATACTCTGGTTTCTAATTGCTGGTAGAAATTGCTTATGGCCAAGGGAATCTTGAAATTTTTTCTTGCTTATAGTATCATCCGAGCCTGGAGTTTTTTGTTGCTCTTGTTTGTGTGTTTGGTTTTTCCTGAAGGTATCATATCATTTTCCTTTGTATTTGTGTATAATTTCATTAACTATATTTTCCAGGGTTTTTCTTTGTATTGTATGAGTTGTTGATATAAAGCTGTTTTGTCATTTATTTTTTCTAAATAATTTACTTGAAATTGTGGGTGTGTGTGTGTGTGTGTGTGTGTGTGTGTGTGTGTGCACCTGTGTGGGTGAGCATCCTTGTTGGATCACATACATGGTCCAGACAGATCTGTGTAGTCATTCTCACTGAATCTGTAGTATTTCTAAGTGTATGAGCATTCTATGGAATTTTCAGGTTCATCTCCCATCTGCCCAGGTCGAAGTTCTGTACTCTACACTTGATGATTATCTTCTTCGTTTGAGGTCTGGTTAAAGGCATTTCCCACCACATAATCCTTGCATCTATTCACTTAACTTCTCCTTTGAGCTCACTTTGGGGATTTTCCTCCTTTGTGGGAAGTCCAGTAATGCATCTGTCTGCTTGTTGCAGTCTATACACCATAAGCACTAAAGAGCTTACTGAGGCCAGTCTTCTCGGAAGCCCAGTTTAATACATTCTAAAGCCGAATTCTGATAGCTGTTTTTACATCAGCTGTGGAGAAGCTATTTGGCCTTTGTTTGCTTTTCTGATCTTTAAAATAGGCATCCCAGAACTGGAGAGATGCCTCACTAGTTAAGAGCACTGACTGCTCTTGCAGACGACCCAGGTTTGGGTCTCTACACCCACATGGCAACTTCAAACTTTAACATTAGTTCTAGGGGATCAATTCCCTCTTCTGGCCTCCACAAGCACTGCACATACAGTAGCCATGTATACATTCAAACACACACACTACACAAACACAACATATACCACACACATACACACATTCAATTACCTCACACACACATGCAGACACACACACACACATGCAGACACACACACACACACATGCAGACTCACACCACACACACACATATACTCACACTCACTCACTACACACACACCAGACATACATATACACATGTGTCACACACACATACACACACACACACACACACACACACACACACACACCAGACATACACTAGTACAATTAAAATAAATAAATGATAGAACGGACATCCCCACACTTACTGTCCTGACTATTAATACGTAGGTCTAAATAGATGTTATATGATAAGTGGGCAGAGAGTGGAGGCTATTCCAGTATTATAAAAGAACTATCCTTCTGTGCCAATGACAGCACACAGTCTTGCCCATGCTAACATCTCTATTTCTTAATCATTAGTTTTATATTTTCTTAGACTTAGGCATGAAGCCTCTCCTCTGGCAATATTCTGAGAAAAGGCAGGGCTCCTTCTCCTCAAACCTGAAAGACTTCATGCACTGTTGACCAGACTTCTCAGACACAATGTTCTCTCACACAGAACTGAAAAGAACATTTTTAAAACCCTTTAGGCAGAAGGACCTTCTTGTAGTCTATGCAGATGATCCATTATGTGCTGCGTGTCAGGGCCATGACTGCTCTTACCACGTGACCTGCCTGGGAGATACACAGGGAAGCATTGCTAACATCTACTTTTGGGATGAAGAAGTTGAGCTACTGAGAAGTTAGGCATGAGAATCGAGCAGCAGCACATTTCGTGGCCGGCACACAAGGACTAGGGTAGCATCTCCAGCTTACTGTGGATTCCTGTTCCCTTCCCTCCTTTCAGGGTCCAAGACTCAGGCAATTCTGCCACCAGGATAAATTTGGAGAAATTGGATGACTGGGGAGGAGAGAAATTTGGAAAGTAGATCAGGTAAATGTAAATATCTAAGTGCAGAGAGGATGATGGATAAAGTTGTTCTGATATATGAATTGGCTGTAAATGCATTTTTCTGATTTAATTTAGGCTGAGGAAGCTAACCTTAGATGGTCTGAGTAATGAGACGTTGGCGACCACAGTGCATAAGTATATGCCATAAATGAATCAGATGGGGTAAGTGTTCTTGAGTGGTATTTATAAGGTCATCATTGGCCTTGCAAATCAAAGCAAAATGGCTCTCCTCACTCTTGTGAAAAGTGGTTGACAGGCAAGTGTCTGTGCTGCTCTCCGCAAGGCTTCCTCTGAGCTGCTCAAATGGAGCTTGGGACTGCATCATTTGTTTTCTCTACATTGAATGGGGTCTCCTGAGATATTTAATACTTTTCTCTACTTTGCTTTCCACTTTCCCCTTTTCTTGTTTGTTGAGACAAAGGTGAACTCTTGATGGCCCTGTCTCTCACACCACCTGCAGGCCCTGGTTGTAGGTATGTCCCACCAGGCCCAACTGTCTTAAGGTTTCTCTGACATGAGCATCCCCCTTGACTTATAAACAGAGGTCAAAAAATCACTCAGGACTCAAAGTGTCTCTACCTCTTCCCTGAGTGTGCGTCTGTCTGCTATTTCGATGGTCAAAGAAAATTTCCATTATTTATTTTGACTTCCTTTCTCCCTGTTTCTGGTTTTGATGCCACACGCCAACAATATTTTAGATGTATTAACATTTCTCTAGAAAAACAAAGCTATTAAAATCTAAGGAAACGGGCTACCCAAACAGGACTAGAACTCAGAAACTTGGCTCTGGTAAGCTCCACAGAACCCCAGCCTCCCTTGATACACAGGCCAGAATCTTTTTCTTCTTTCTTAGTATTTAAATAATATATTCTTCCTTCGCCATCTTTCCTCCAAACATCTCTTTGTGCCTGGGACAGAATCCAGAGGTAGACTACTTGCTCAGCAAGCCTAAGGCCCAGGATTCAAGTCACAGGATGGTAGGAAAGAAAACAACAGCAAAGCCCCTATTCTGTTCTTTTGGGTCTGATGAACCATAGTGGCCTTCAACTTTGTAATGACCAAGGACACCATTGTCCCCTTTTCTCCTGCTTCAGATTTTTTGTCAAACACCCATTCAAATGATAATTGGATTTTTGTCAGACTTACGAATACAAAACTGATATCACTCTTCCCATTGAAAGCAAAGAAACATATATTGTAGTTAGCCTTCTTGTATTGGAGTCTTACCTCATGATTTGCAACTACTGGGGCTGGAAAGAGGACTCGTTGGTTAAGAACACTTGCTGCTCTTGCAGAGCACCTCAACTCAGTTTCTAGCATCCATGTGAAGTAACTCACAATCGCCTGTAACTCCAGCACTAGGGCGTTTGGTGACCCTTTCTGGGGAGGGAGGATGATTGACCACCTCTTCTGGATTGTTCAGGCACTGGGCTCACATGCACGTAACCACACACAGGTACATACATGTATAATTACAATACCACAAATCCTCAAAATCCCAACTACTGATTACTGTTTTCTTGTTTAGAGAGAGTCCAACCTAATAGGCACAGGGGTAGGCGTGAAACTCTAAGTTGAAGAGAGAACTGAAAGGGAAAAATCTGACATTTTCTGAGGAAAGATCTTAGGGGATATCAGAAGTTTTTAGGCATCTAAAAACAAAAGAATCTCTATTAAGTTATATCCTCTGTTAGCCCGTGAGATTACAAAAAGCATCTTAGAAGACTCATTTGTGGAATCCAGGATGGTTGATAGATATTGTCACTGTTGATGATGTCCCCTCTGGCTAAGACCATGCTGAGATGATAGAGAACAAGATAAAAAGATGAACGCTATTACCTGGGGATTCTGCTCCCAGTTATGGGAGGGCAGCCATGGGTATTAGTGGTTCTACTATGCAGTGCTTAAAGACATGGCATAAAATTAGACATGCACACCAGGAACACACGGGGGATTTAAGAATAAAATCCTTGGGTCCCATTGTCTGCAGTGTGTGTATGCCCAATGTGTGATTATGAATGTGGAGGCCATGAGACAACACTGGGAGTCTTTTTCTCTCTTTCTCTGCCTTTTTTTTTTTATTAACTTGAGTATTTCTTATTTACATTTTGAGTGTTAGTCCCTTTCCTGGTTTCCAGGCCAACATCCCCCTACCCCCTCCCCCTCCCCTTCTTTATGGGTGTTCCCCTCCCCATCCTCCCCCCATTGCCGCCCTCCCCCCAACAATCACGTTCACTGGGGGTTCAGTCTTAGCAGGACCCAGAGCTTCCCCTTCCACTGGTGCTCTTACTAGGATATTCAATGCTACCTATGAGGTTGGAGCCCAGGGTCAGTCCATGTATAGTCTTTGGGTAGTGGCTTAGTCCCTGGAAGCTCTGGTTGCTTGGCATTGTTGTTCATATGGGGTCTGAAGCTCCTTCAAGCTCTTCCAATTCTTTTTCTGATTCCTTCAATGGGGGTACTGTTCTCAGTTCAGTGGTTTGCTGCTGGCATTTGCCTCTGTATTTGCTGTATTCTGCTCTGCCTTATTTTTTGAGATAGCATCTCCCACGGAACCCACAGTTCATCCATTTGGCTAGGTTGTCTGGACAGTAAGTCCCAGGGATGCTCATTCTTCCTCTCCCACACTGAAATTACAGACCTGCTACCAAACACATGGCTTTTTATGTGTATGTGTGGAACCTGGGAATTTGAACTCAAGTCCCCATGCTTATAGCAAGCACTTTACTGGCCAAACTATCTCCACAACCTAAACTCCCTCACAACCATTGAATATTACATTCCTTACCCCGCAGTCCTGGGATAATAACTGGCTACTACAAGGCCCCAGGTGATATTGATACAAGCATCTGGGGGCTACGGCTTGAGAGCCTAAGGCTTTCATTCACATGTCTCTCTCCTACAAGTCACCTTCATGAGTTGAAGTCTTGGAGGTCTGCGACCATCTATGCATTTGTTTCTTGTTTAAGTGAGTGTTAGGTGAATTGGATGACTCCAGACATGAGTTCTGGAGCTCAGTTACTGTCAGGTTAACCCCGACCTGCAGTTTCTAGACTCCAAGCCCCTTATAAGATCAGATCTGCAGTGACTATGCTTCCCATACTTTTCCCACGACTAATAAATGTTATTGGTTTCTATCAAACGTCTGGACTTTCTATTCTGTAGGCATCGAAGAAGAAGCTTGTGGCACATCTCTGCTAATTATTTCAGGCAGCTGGTTCATATTTAGATTTTTTTAAAAAAAATTAGTTATAGAATGAGTTCATTTGAGATAGTTTTTTACCCATGAATAGAAAAAAAATATATTGATTTAGAGAATAAAATTCTGCAGCCCGGCAGCTCCTGCAGTTATTTCAGATTTCCTCTTTTCTAGGGGCAATAAACACATTTTTTTTTTAAGTAAGCCAGAATCTTCCTTCATTTAAACTCATTACTGACTGTGTGGCATCTCTGTTCTATTGACAAGGCCTCAGGTCAAGGTATACACAAATGAGCAATGCACCCCTCCCCCTCCCCAACCCCATAAGACTGAGAAATGAGAGGAGCTTGGCAGGGTGGAGCTGATGGCAGAAGCAGCATGAAGAGGTTCCCAGTGGTGGTGTTCAGAAGAGAGCCGAGCAGGCTTTCATAGGTGAGTCCAACCCACAGGAAGGAGACAGAGACAGGTTTGCTCTGTACTGGGTGAGCCTGGAGAACTCACGCTGCAAGACAAAGGGATGCTTTAGGACCAAGCAAATGATGAGCTGTCTCATTCGGAGAATGGGCTGTTTGTGAACCTACTCCTGATGTTTGTATTCCTATACTACCCTCTCCCCCACCCCACACACACACGTGCAAACATGTACTCATCACGCCTTGTGGAATTTTTTTTTCAAGTGGATCCTTTGTTACCCTGCCGAGTATCCCAGCATTAGCCACTCTGTCTCCCGTGCAGACACAAAGGGTAAAGAAGCCATTACACTCTTGAAAAAGCCGATTGTGGACATTTTACAGATACATTCAAACCTTTGACCCTGGTAAGCTTTGCCTTTGGCTGCTCTAGATAGGAGAGTCATTTTAAAGCTGCTGTGTGTGTGTGTGTGTGTGTGTGTGTGTGTGTGCATACAGGCATGCATGTACACACATACACACATATAGATATAGATATATAAATATAGATATAGATATATATGCTCTGTGTATGTACAACCGGAGCTTCAGAAAGCATTTATATAAGTAGAATCCTGTTTTATTTTTGCCTTCTGTTACAGCAGGAAAGATTATAACCTTGATTTTTAAGTATGCAGATATGCAGTATTGCTGTTGAAAAAAAAGATTTATCAACTCCCCCAGTTGAATCTCCTCTGTAGCTTGCAAAGATTATATTCGCTTGTAAAAACAAGTGATTTTTTTTTTGAACCTTATTGATTTTTAGATGGGCTTGTGGTTAGGGTGTATGCTTTGACTTCTGTTCAGGACATCGTTGGAAGGGTCAGAATATGTTGTTTTTGATAGAGTATGGCCAGGAATCTGAACAGGTTTTTTTTTCTTTACTTTACCATACACATGTTTTACTATTGAACATTTTTATGAATCATTTTTACTCTTAAATGAAGTAAAAATATATACATTTGTACTTTTCATTTCCAGGACAAATATTTTATTTTGTCCATGGTTTTTCTTCTTATCAGATACAATATTTAAAAAAAAAATTCCTTGTCATCATTGCTTCTGAAAATTCTATTGTTTACTTCTGTAAATATCTCCTATTCTTCTATGTAGTTCCCTTGTAGATGCCTGCTTTGGGCTTGGCATTTCATAGCCCAAATGCACACTACATTTAAAAGTGTTTTTAACAAAAATAAAAATCTCTACATGGAAATCCAAAGTCACAATATGCATAGCTCAAACATGAATTCTACTTGAGGACAGCAAAAGAAGAGACATAAAAACACAAAAAGAGAGATACACTACCCACCAGTTTTGTTTGGAGCATCTGGATCTGTCCTAGAGCTCTTGTGAGGGCTAAACAAATATGCAGAGAGTGAATAGCTATTGCCACATTCTATAGTTACGAACCAGTATGGTTATTATCTAAAGAACCAAACACTGACTACTATAGATATGCAGTGCTTTGAAATGCAGGAAGCTGGTTAAGGGTTTCAGATTTATTTACAGTGTCTCACTCTCTGGCTCTTAGCCTTCCATAGCTCTAGGAAGAAGTCAGTGTATTGCTCCTACACAGCTGCCACCCAGAAGCAGAACCGTTCCTATCTCTCCCAACTGCCCACCCCATTAATGGAGATGGTGGCCTCTGAGGCCCACGCAAAACAAACAATGTTAATAAAAGAAATCCTTTCTTGAGGCCATCATTTTCTAAGCCAGGGTTTGTCGTTGGCGGGTTCCAGGTTTGGGGCTACAGAAGCAAGCCACATGCAACAGTCAGACTCTTTGCTAATTGGAATGAGGAGTTAATCTCTCTCAGCCAGAGTCCAGCTGAGTCTCTGTGAGCAATGATGTATTTAAAAGATCTCTGGCCATCCAGGGCGTGTGGCACTAACCGGATTTAGCTCATTAGCAAATCCGCAAGGTCCTGCTGACACTGCACCCAGAATAAAATACAGGAGGCTGCCCCATACCCCGTGGGCACCTACAGCCTGGATACATAATGAAAAGGCATTTATTAATAATCTCATTGGTCACACAATACAAAGGAAGGCTACAAGAAGTCAAATGCTGCCATTTGTCGCGACTAGAAAGGCGTAATTAAAATAAGCGCCATGTGATTAACCTTTGAGAAATTAATCTGATATTTCAAAAAAAAAAAGGCACAAAATAAGGAAGACAGGTTCTTACAGTGAATTTAGTAGAACTGAGAGACTGCTGTGTAGACTTGATTAAATTCTATTTACCTGTGAAATGTTAGCAACATGGACCATGTTCAAATTTCACTCTTGGTATGATAAAATAATCTAACAAAAAGCAACCAAGGAAAGAAAGGGTTTATATGGCTTATAATTCTAAATCATTGCCCATAATTTTGGTGAAGCTGAGGCAAGAATGTAATGAATTATATCTACAATTAAGAGCAGAGAGAAAATAAATGCAATGCAGAGATCCTTGCGAGCTCTGAACATTTTCTTCATTTTTAACAATTCAGGGCCCAGCCTAGGGAATGGTGCCTCCCACAGTACACTGGGTTGTCTTACATTTATTAACAACCAAGACAACCCCCAAAGACATGCCCTCAGGCCAATCTGATTTAGACAGTCTCTCAATTGAAAGCTCTCCCCAGGTGATTCTAGGTGTGTGAAGTTGGCAGTGGAAATTAACCAGCACAGATAGTCTTACAGATTTGCTACTTTCTCTCACCCCATAAGGCATCACTGATGTTTTTGTTTCTCAAAGTTCTAATACAACTCAAAAGAGTGCCATCTTCCAACTCTGGTAGCACAAGGGCGGCAATGGGGGAAGGGTGGGGAGGGGAATACCCATAAGGAAGAGGAGGGAGGGAGATGTTTCGGAAACCGGAAAGGAATAACACTAAAATGTATATAAGAAATACTCAAGTTAATAAAAAAAAAAAAAAAAAGACTTCCTGTGATCTAGCCTTGCCATCCAGCCTCACATTGGTTCAATTCGAGGAACAATCAGTTTGGTCAACTGTTGTTTGTAGTGTGTAATTATTAGAAAAATCAATCCACACTATGTCCGGCTACGCACTGGCAACAGCCATCTTCCCACCTCCATAGCTATCCCCACGTGGTGGTCTCCCAGATTCCGATGGTTCGCTGCTCTGAACCACTAGGACTTCCCAAGCCCTTTGCCCCACTGGTCTAATCCCTAGCCCTGTGAAATGAAAACTCCAGAGGCTTGTAATTTATCAGCCAGATTTATAACAGTAAACCCTCAACCCCCCAAATGCTCACACAAAGAACTAAAAACTCAGTCTATATAAATACAAGCTGCACACCTAGATGGGGCAAATGTACCTTACATTACCCTATTGCCCTTCTATGGTACCCATAGCTACCTGTGGCTCTTTCAGGCCACATGGCTCTAGTTCATCTTCTTCCTCTGTCTTCTCTCATCCCCCAACTCCACCTCCTTCTCTCCCATCTCTAAAACTTTCAGCTCTGCCCCCTCCTTCCACTGCCCAATCAGAGGCTCTACTCTTATCTGACGAATTAAGATTTCAGCTGACTTCACCTGAGGGGGCAGAAAAAACAGACAGCAATTCACAGCATTTGCTGTCATTAAGGATGCACTCAACTGCAGATCTGAATACAATTTTACTAATATCAACTCGAAGGAATTCATTAAAAGTCAGCATTCATCAACATACAGTGCGTGTTACTTTCAAACCTGCAGTCCTCTAAAATGATTGGTCAGCAAAATAGCTTTGGTACGATGACCTGTTATTGTCAAAAGATAGACGTTTATTATATGAGAAGACACTGGGGCAGTGGTTCTCACTTGGAGAGTCACTCCAAGTCATATGAAACCATCTTAGTTACTTTTCCTGATGCTGTGATGAAAAAGTAACTTAAGGAAGACAAGGCTATTTGGCTCAGGGCTGAATAGTCAACCATCAAGGTCTAAGTAGCAGGAGCTGGAGGCCTCTGGTCACATTGTATCCACGTCAGCATCAGAGACCAAAGGTTTACTTCACTCAGCCGCCCCCCTCCACTTAAACAACCCAGGAGCCCAGGGATGAGCTGCCCATAGGAGTGGATCTTCTCACACAATTAGCATCATCACCATAATCTACCACAGGTATAGCCCCTGTGGCCCACCTCCAAGGCCATTCTGGATCCTGTCAGACTGATGATGACCACCGAACAGCATGGCGACATTTTGTGTGTGTCTGTGTCTCACTCATTATCAGACTGTCATAGAGACACAGGCCACCCAGAAGTCCAGGGCTGACTGCAAGTCAGATGAACAGGAAAACAGTTTGGAGCTGATGTCATTGGACTTGGGCCTGCCAATGATTATTCCCTTAGCTGTCAACTGGGCCATCTATAGGCTTATCACCCAGATAGAGCTGGTGAACCACAGTGTTATCTGTCCTGCCAACATCCTTAAACACACAGTCATTATTTGGTTGGTTGATAGGTTTGGTGCTTGGAGACAAGGTTTTGCTATATATCCCAAGCTGGCCTGAAATTTCACATCTATATCCTATATCTATATATTATATATCTATATCTATAGGTATGCAGGCTAAATACATCTACACACCTGCACAAACACACCTTTCCACACAGAACACACACACACACACACACACACACACACACTTTGCATGTGTGTCTGTGAACTATGTTCATGCAGTGCCTATGAGGCCACAATAAAGCATCCAGGGGGAGTTAAGGATGGTTGTAAACTACTGTATGAATGCTAGAAATTTAACCCAAGTCCACTGCAAGAGTAGCATCTGAAACTTTTGGATTTCACGTGCATGTCACCAAACCTCCTGTTTGCTGAATTTAAATACGTCTCTTATTAATACTATTGTAACTCAAGCTCATTTTCCCCATCAAAGACAGCAAAAATAAAACAATAATCCCTACCCCAGTGCTCAGTAAAATTACCTCAGATATTGAGTTTAATAGAGCTTAAATTAGAAACATTTAATGGTACTTGAAATTTCTTTCTTATCCATCTCACAGAAGAATGGCTCCTAGCCAGTCAGGAGCTTCAGTACATCTGGCTGTTGTGGGATTGCCTCAGTAGAATTCAACTTTTGCAGCCAGATCGCCTGATGCTTAGACAATAAAACACACCCAATATTTCTGTATAACTCAGACTCTCCCAAGGTGAACATCGTAACTCAGTGGCTCTGGGTTCAAATCCCATTCCCATCACAAATCTGCAGTGTGACTCGGGGCAAGTTCAATTAACTTCTCTGAGCCCCAGTTTCACCTGCTGTAAATTACTTCCCAGAGGGTTTCCTACTGGCGCCCTGTCCTGTGCATTGAAGAAAAATGTGAACGTTGCATAGCTTGGTTATCCTCTGCCATACATCTTTCTTTTATGTTCCGTGTCCTACCACCCCCAGCTGTTCTTCTAGGAGAAAGCTAGACGTTCCCATTTACTCAGGAAAGCACTCCTTAACATCAACAAAGATGTAAAACCTCTATCAGTTAGAGCTGGGTATTTATGGCAGATTCATCTGATTGGGAACTTTGCTTTGTTTCATTAATAATGAGAGATGTAACCCTTTTAACTAACCAGGTACAGCCACAATAGAACTACATTTTAAAATGTACATTATCAGAAATAGCAACATGCTGCATGCCGTTCAGAAGCTGTGTTGACCGTCCTGCGCTGGATTGCTCTGCTTCCTGTGTGTAACCTCAGTGTGAAAATTTCTGTTTATTGGAGTAAGCAGTACTTTATTGAAGGAAAAAGCCACCAGTTTCAGTGTCTCTCCATTCGAGAAAATTCTCCTATATTAGCCTCTTACTTTGATCTGTCTACTTTGATCAAGTCACCAACCGGAGTGTATTCAGTAGTCCCAACGATTTCAAATTTAAAACAAAACAACAACACACATCTTCATAAGAGATGTAGAAATTTCCTCAGCAATAAGAAGAGGTTTTTTGTGAGATTGGTTTGAGTTTTTACTTTGACTGCATTTTCCCATTTCCTTTCCTGCAGACACATCCACAATCATTCCTTGTACATGGTACTGAGTTTCACAAATAACATAATATAAACTAAAAGTCTATAATGTATCTCTCCTCATAGCCCCTGTCTTCTCCTCTCTAACTTTCAGGAATTTTTATCATGATAAAATACATATAACATAAGATGCCCTTTTCAGCAACTCGTGGGTCAGTAGCATTAGCTCTTTGATTTCTATATTTGGGACACTTTGCTTCACAAGCATCGCCCCTGGCAATGCTTATTCACTTTGCATCAGTATCTAAAGAGACTAGATATATTGAACCATGGTACCTTTATATTCAAATTTCAAATTTATTTTAAATGATCTTTATGTGTGTAGTCTGTGTTTTGTTTGTACATGAGTACAGGTTTCCATGGAGACCAGAAAAGGATGGCCTTCTAGAGTGGGAATTCCAGGCAGTTGTGAACTACCTCACATGGGTGTTGGGACCCGAACTTTGGCGGTTAGAAGACCAATGTTTGTTCTTAACAACTGTAATGCCTCCCCAGAGTCCTTACTCCTTATTAAACTCCCAGCATGCACCAGCTACTGTGTTCAGTTATAGCATGCCTCTGTTTACTTATCCTTGAAGCAGCCCAGTGAGTGAAAGAACCCTTATTTGTCCTGCTTACAGATAAAAAAAAAAAAAATGGAGAGTCAGGGCATGTCACTAGCTCCAAGCCACAGTATTGACAGGGAGAGACCAATCTCAGGAGAAGTTTGTCTGGGGCAATGCCTGTGCTCTAAGACAGCATTACCCATGAGGCAATGCCAGTGCACTAAGACAGCATTACCCATGATGCAATGCCAGTGCACTAAGACAGCATTACACATGAGGCAATGCCTGTGTACTAAAACAGCATTTCCCATGGGGCAATGCCAGTGCACTAAGACAGCATTACACATGAGGCAATGCCTGTGCACTAAGACAGCATTACCCATGAGGCAATGCCTGTGCACTAAGACAGCATTACCCATGAGGCAATGCCTGTGCACTAAGACAGCGTTACCCATGAGGCAATGCCTGTGCACTAAGACGGCATTACCCATGAGGCAATGCCAGTGCACTAAGACGGCATTACCCATGAGGCAATGCCTGTGCACTAAGACAGCATTACCCATGAGGCAATGCCTGTGCACTAAGACAGCATTACCCATGGGGCAATGCCTGTGCACTAAAACAGCATTACCCATGGGGCAATGCCTGTGCACTAAGACAGGCATTACCCGTGAGGCAATGCCTGTGCACTAAGACGGCATTACCCGTGAGGCAATGCCTGTGGACTAAGACGGCATTACCCATGAGGCAATGCCAGTGCACTAAGACAGCATTACACATGGGGCATGGGGCAATGAGGCCAGTGCACTAAGACGGCATTACCCATGAGGCAATGCCTGTGCACTAAGACAGCATTACCCATGGGGCAATGCCAGTGCACTAAGACAGCATTACCCATGAGGCAATGCCTGTGCACTAAGACAGCATTACCCATGGGGCAATGCCAGTGCACTAAGACAGCATTACCCATGGGGCAATGCCAGTGCACTAAGACAGCATTACCCATGGGGCAATGCCAGTGCACTAAGACAGCATTACACATGAGGCAATGCCTGTGCCCTAAGACAGCATTACCCATGGGGCAATGCCTGTGCACTAAGACGGCATTCCCCATGAGGCAATGCCAGTGCACTAAGACAGCATTACCCATGAGGAAATGCCAGTGCACTAAGACAGCATTACCCATGAGGCAATGCCAGTGCACTAAGACGGCATTACCCATGAGGCAATGCCTGTGCACTAAGACAGCATTACCCATGGGGCAATGCCTGTGCACTAAGACAGAATTACCCATGAGGCAATGCCAGTGCACTAAGACGGCATTACCCGTGAGGCAATGCCTGTGCACTAAGACAGCATTACCCATGGGGCAATGCCTGTGGACTAAGACAGCATTACCCGTGAGGCAATGCCTGCGGACTAAGACGGCATTACCCATGATGCAATGCCTGTGCACTAAGACGGCATTGCCCATGGATTCTGTGGTTTAGCTAGGGTCATGCTGCTAGAGACGGCGCCTCTGCACACACGTCTGTGCTTGCATCCCACACTCTGCCTCTGTAAAAGTGGTAATGTCTGAGCCAACAGAGCTAGGCTGAGCTGCCTAACTGGTGATCTCTCACTTCAAAGATCTGAATGACTTCCATAACCCAGTCTACCCAGTGATGGTGTAGGGGGTGGATTAACTCCTGCATGGCATGAAACTGGAAATGTGTACTTTCTATTTGTATGTAAAGGTACAAGTTTGAGTATTTGTCATAATATCTGAGTTATTGTTACTTCGTATAATGTAATTATGTCTTTTTTTATATTGTTACTGTTTACTTTATTATATTAAAGCACAATACACTGTATTGTTTCATATTGTGCATTATAATTATATATTACATATGCATTACATATTATCTTAGAGCAGGAGCCCAGGCTGTGTAACACACTGCCTGATTAAACTCCTAGTTTACACAATTTTTAGCTGCCACACATCCTATCTGGCCTTAATTCTATAATCTGCACCATGGGGATGGGAGGGTTATCTACTTACTCAGACAGTTGTGACCAAAGAAAGAACCTGGTGCATTGTGAATCCTAAAGAGCGAGAAGCTATGGCCCATCATTCATCATTCACTCAGCGAGTATTCATTGGTTTAGACCTCTATTAAAGCCCAGTCCTGCCCATTCATACTCTCAAGGAGGTGGACAAAGATGAACAACTGATTGCTCACTGAGCATAGTAGAATAGAACCCATAAAGCGCCATGAAAAACAAAGGAGTGGACAGAGTAGGTGGGGCCAGACAAAGCCTGCAGGAGATAGCAGCTCATTCTTGAAGAATGTCTACTTATTGTATTTTCCTGCTATATAAAAACTGCTGGATATTTTGTGCCCAAAGCTTTAGAAAAATCACAAAGTATGTAAAAAATGTGTGTGTGTGTGTGTGTGTGTGTGTGTGTGTGAGAGAGAGAGAGAGAGAGAGAGAGAGAGAGAGAAGTTAGTAGATGACTCAGTGAATAAAGATACTTGCTGCCAAATCTGTAAACTGAGTTTGATTCCCAGAACCCATAAGGCAGAAAGAAGACTCCAGGAAGTTATCCTCAGACTTACAACATTCATTTGATGGCTTGTGTGTGTGTGTGCGTGTGTGTGTGCGTGTGTGCACGCGTGTGTACTATTTCTCACACACATTCAGGAAATAAATGTACTGTGAATAACTTTAATACATATATATATTTATACATATGCATCTATATACTGCTTTTCTGATATTTTTTTGCTATTTAGCCCAAGTTAGTTACCACACCCAGTAAAATGTATATATATTTTTAAAAAATATCTTTGACTCTTCACAATTAAATTGTAAACCAACATTGCTGTTTTTTTCTGGAAGAGGAAGCTAGGCAGAGTTCTTTGAAAAATTGGAGGGAGGCTGAGATCCTGCCATCATCTGTGAGTCCTGGAGAGCGGTGTGGTTTGAACTGCATCTGGCATTCCGAGCCAGTTTCCCCAGTCAATATTCACATTGAATAGAAGCCATTGATCAACCAAGTGAAGCTGCTAAAAATGGATTCCAGCCTGAGAAAAATTTACTAGAGAAGTAGTCGATGTGCCTGGCTTATCTGGGCAAGGCTGGGCTCTTTGTGATCCAACTGGGTGAGAGCTGGGGCCAGATAAGCTCCCAACCACGAGACCCTGGCTCTCTAGATGTGCAATACCTGAGCTCTGAGCTGAGTGCAGGATGGGTAAAGGGCAGGGCTTACCAGTGTGGGCATTGTCAGGGTCGGATATACTCTGCTTATGGCCATGCACATGCACAAATGCGCATGCGCGGGCACACACACACACACACACACACACACACACACACCCACGCACACGCACATGCACGCACCCTGGATAATTCTACTCTTTCCAGAAGCCTGATCCTATAATAAAGAGCTGGTGGAGCTGGGTAAATCTCAGCTCTCCTTTCTTGCTTGGTGGCTCATTGCAATTTGATTGGGATGAACAATGTGAGGAGAGGCTGGAGCCCAGAATCTCACACTAAGAATGACATTCCACCTATGCTGTTTCTACGCTAACTATGATTATAGAGGAAGCCACAAGATGATTTAAAGAGCCCCCTTCCTCACCTGCCTTACCCCACCACACTATATTTTTGTCTTCTGGAAATTTAAAACTACTCCCATACCATGGCATCCAGATGAGTTAGCATTGGGAAGAGGGTCAATAACCTACCACCATGCAATATGTCTACAAAGGTTGGTCCTGTATAACCTATCCCTTGACAACCTGAGGGTGAGTTAAAGATGGGGATTTCCATGGCCAGACGGTAAACCATGTGCTGCTACCTTCTCAAAATGGTTGCGAACCCAAACCAACCCTTGTTCTCCCAAAGTGTATTTCACTGAGGCTGTAGTTGGGATTCAGTCATGTTTTCTACCCACAGGAAATGCTGGGAGACACGTGAGCTGTGCACAGGGAATGCTGGGACACTTATGAAAGATTGATCAGTTGTGTTTGGGGGCTGGAGAGATGCAGTAATGAGTGTTTGCTACTCTCGTAGAGGACCCTGGTTTGGTTCTCAGCACCCACAGGCTGTATGACTGTGAACTTTACCACCAGTTTCAGGGAATCCAGTGAGTTCTTCTTACAAGATAAGTGTACATACTTGTGGACAAACCACTTATACATAGAATAAAATAAATAATAAAGTTTTTATTTTAAAGAAAAGAAGAGGATAACATGTAAACGCCTGTCATGTGATGGTCCTCCCTGCAAAATAAACATTGATTTGCTCAAAGCAGAAATGAATGGGCACTGAACTGACTCAAATTCTACCTTGTTGGGCTTTTTGTCTACAGAGAGGGTTTTATTTGTTTCAATAGGTTTGACTAGGAACTAGGCCATACCTATGGACCCTCTGCTATTTCCAAATTTTATACACTTAAGAGACACTTCTCAACGTGCAACTAAAAAGTAGAAACATGAGCACACAATCGCTTGGGGTCTTGGAAGACTTTTGTGTCTCTGTTTTGTTCCAAGATTGACGGCCACTCAACGACATTATTTTACTGTAAAAATAAAAGAAAGCACATTTCCATTTGGGAATTTTACTTAGGTTGAAAGCAAATATGGACAGGAATCTGGTCGGGGGCTGATCCAGTTTGAAGTCTGCCATGCAAGCATTCCCTGTTCAACTTGCAAGCTGCTTGTAATGGCAGAGTCAGGTTTGACTATGAAGCATTGTATCACCATGATTGGAATCAATAGTTCCTGCACTGCCATTTGTCACATATTTACAAGCTTGAAAAATAGTTCATTTTGTCCTCATCTCATAAGTCAAAGATTGAATCGGAGCCCTGGAGGGATCTGCTGACAGGACATGTTCTTTACTGATCACCCGTCTTGGTGAGGCTGTGGTCACAGTCACCCCAAAAGCAGAACGGAAATAAAAACGAAAGCACTACTCATTTGGCACACCCTTCATATTTTAGGTTTTGCTTTTTAAATATTTAAGAGCCTGCCAGAAGACTTGGATTACCTTGCTGAAGCCAATTTCCCCATCACACTTTCAAAACACTCATGGTGCCATCTTTTTCTTAAATGAAGAAAAATCAAAATCTAGAGTTAATGGTCCAAAAAACTTCATAAAGTATCCTATATCCAGTCACCTCAAATTGAGTACATAAAGGACCTTGTATTCCCAGGGAAGATTTGTAGAACACATTTAAAGATAATGCCTTCAATTTTAAGATAAAAGATTTATGAATGATGGAAATTGTTTCTGTGAAATCACTAATCCCAGCTCCCTAATATTTCAGAGAGAGGGCTCCATAAAATGAAAGGGCTGTCTATAAAGTTGTTTTCTACCTGCTGCCAGAGACTATCAGTAACAGGGGTGCAGAGTGAATTCTGAAACAAATCTGAGACATGTGCTTCAGGCGAGAGTAACATGGTTAAGTCCACTCTACTCTGCCGTTATATCGATAAGGCATTTAGTGGTTAAAGTGGCAGGAGCCAATTCTGTGTCTTTAAAGAGGCCCTAGAACAACAACAGATAAACACACTGATCATCAGATTCAGCTGCTAACGTTGCCCCAAATCTTAGGGTGGTAGCCAGTATTTTTCAGGCATTTCCTTTCTGAATCCAACCTGTGGGAGATGTATCCATTTTTTGAGCTCAGCCCGAGCCTATCTAGATGCTCCAAATTGCCTCCGATGTTCAGGGAAGCAGCAGTTCTGTGAAAATGTGGCCTGAAATTTATTGGATGGAGCAAGGCTGATGCTGAAATCATGTGCCAGTTTTCACAATCTCTTGCTGGTGTGAGATCAGCACTTGGCGTGCTTCTCCTTTGCTCCTCACTGTCAGCTGAAATCCAGTCAGATATTATGCCGAGCTTGAGGAGCCAATCCGAGTTCGTTCTTTGAAAGAGGAAAAGGGAAAAGACTTCTCATGAAGACGGAGACACGAACTTGAAAGTGTTGGCATTAAACAAAGTTCTTGATGTCTGTCCTACTATGAAGGGTGGGTAGTTAATAGGGATCCAGTAACCACCTTACAGCCTGGACCGTTAGGTGAGTAGTACCCTCTTGACTCTAAAATACACATCATAACCCCTCAAGTTACTGAGTTCTGAGTGCCCTTTCCTACAAAGATGAAACAAGTAAACCAAACTCAGAAATTTGAAATGAAGGAGGAAAGGAGAAGCTGAAGTAGGTACCTGTTAGTGGAGACCAAACACCAGAATAGAAGCAACTTAAGGGAGGAAAGGTTAAAGAGGATATAAACCAACAAGGCAGGGAAAGCAAGAAATAGAGGCAGCTGATCATATCTTGTCCAGAGTCAGGAAGCAAAGAGTGATGCAATCTGGGGCTCGGCTTGCTTCTGGTCTTTTTATTCAGTCCAGGGCCCTAGCCCATAGGGCATGGCTGTAGACATTGAGGGTGAATCTTCCTTCCTCACTTAAGCTTTCCTGAAAACATCCTCACAGACACCATAAGATGTGCATTTCCATTCTGTGGTGATTCTACATCTAGTCAGGTTGACAATAAGATTGAACACTATGGTGTTAGAGGTGACAGCTTTTACAGGGATATGATGAAAATAATCTTTCTTGGTCATGTGCAAAATAACCAAGGCCGTCATCAGACAAAGAATGAGGCATCCAGCCAGGACACACACACACACACACACACACACACACACACACACACACACACACACACACACACAGAGTGGGGTATACCGGGAGGAGTCCAGGTCTAGTCCATCCGGAAGCAGAGCTGTTCAGCATTTGGGATTTTGAGCTGGTGGGGGTGGGGTGGGGGGGTGAACTCTAGTTGGGACTACAGAGCAAGATTCTGTACTTAAGAATACCCATTACTGTCCATTTATTAATCATATCTTAAGTTTATCATGGCCATTTTTATGTCAGTCTCTGTATGTGCTTATCCCTCATTGCTGTTTTTTGAGCAGTGGAATTTCTTGTTACATCCTTCATTAGTGAAGATGGGGTGACAATTACTGAATAAACGTTCAATTGTTCTTTACATGCTAAACTTCACTGTCATGCTTAAAGGTCTCATTTGCCCTTCGCATTGGTCTCAGAGCACAGGAAAGCATTTTTGTCGACAGCTGACACGGTGTATGAGCGTACATTCATTTATCTTCCCTTCTCTCTGTGTAACTTGCCACAATCTCTGTATATAATCTATTTTTTTTCCTGGGACAAAAAGTCATGAAGCACTAACAAGAGCAGAATTCTAAGAAGCACATACTAAAGGAAGGAAATAAAAGAGGTCACCCAGTGAGAACACGTTTGTCATAGATAGGTATGTTTTGATTTGTGGCTATTATAGGGAGAAACTTGAAAGTGACCCCTAAAGAAAGATTGGAATGTGATTGAAGCAGGTGAGATAGTATCTAGCGCACAGCCTTGGCAATGGACAGAAGCATGTGTGTGGTAAAGCAAGGGAGATAGATAATCCTTCTGGATCCAAGGGATGAGAAACCAGGCAGCAAAGTCTTGCAGCTTGTTCCCAGCATGGCAGTCTGGACAGGAAGAAGTGTACCAGCTAGAGTTTGTTTAGCAAATGTTATCAATCCCTACTCTGCCATATACTATGATGAACCCAGGGCAAGAATGGAAGGAGATAGGGGTGATTTCTGCCATATCCCATTGTATAAACACCTTTTTCTTCTGGGCACATACTATCCAGAATAGTATTTGGTTTGCATTGACTTTCTTTCTTCTCTCTCCTCCCTGCAATAAGAAGTGAATGCTGTGAAGACTGGGGATGCTTACCCAGTGCTATGTCCCAAGGGTCTGGAACAGTGTTTAGTATGTGGTAGCTTTTCAGTAAATGTACTGAATAATGAATCATAAGGAAACAAACTTGTGCAATTAGAGACATTATGAAGAAGAGAAAGATGACACTTCCAGTGCCAACCCCATCCCTAAGGACACACAGGACGGTGCTTATTGAGGCTCATGTCCTGCCAACTAAGGAAATATAAAATGTGCTAGCTTGCGTTTCATATTTTGAATACATATTTTGAAGATTTTTTAACATAACCACATATTGCATGCCTACTCTATAGGGTAGTTTTATTTTGGGGCTCCATAATATTGCTTTACATTATTGTCCCATATGACTGACTTAAGCCACACACTGTCTAAAGAGTCCTTTACTGATAAACATTTGTTTCCATTACTATAAAATATTATTATTATAATAGATGGTAAATGTATAATAAGTATAATGTATGCCATCTTATTCTATTGTATCATTTTTATTATTATACATTTATAATTATGCCCTGTTAGTGCTGCTGAGTTTCTGTTTACAAATTCATTTTTAAAACCTTTTTGAATATGTATATGTATGACTGTACAATGTGTGTGTGTGTGTGTGTCTGTGTGTGTGTGTGTGTGTGTGTGCGCGCGCATGCAAGTGCCACGGTGCACACATGAAAGATAGCAGACAACCTCATATATCAGTTCTCATTTTCAACCTTGTTTGAGACAGAGACTCATCTTGTTCTCTACTGTTTATTCCTAGAGAACTGTCCTGCAAGCATCTGAGCAAGTCCCCTGTCTATGCCTCTGTGCTGGCTGGATTTGCCAACTTGTCACAAATCTAGACCTATCTGTTAAGAGGGAATCTCAATTAAGGAATTGCCTCCATCAGATTGACTTATGGGCAACTCTATGGTTGACTACCATTTTGTCTGCTGTTGAACCACTAGCTTGGTGTCTTTAGATGAGTAATCAAAGACTATAAACCTGCTCAATAGGGGTGAGAATTCATACCTCTATAGAGCTGCAGAGATCATGACATCATACTAAATAGCAACTGTGTATCCTGTATATTAAATGACTACACGAGACACTTCATCCTAACTTCTTTGTTGTCTGTCCTATGGTATTAAACATTACATTTAAAGTATACAGGGACTGCAGCAATGGCTCACCAGGCAAGAAGTTAAGAACGCTTTCTGCCCTTGCAGACAACCCATGCTGAGTTTGGACAGCCCATAAGCACCTGTAATCACACACACACACACACACACACACACACACACACACACACACACTTAAAAATAAATCTTAAATATAAGTAAAGCATCTGTCACATAGTGACAGATTCCCTGTTTCTTTCCTCTCCATCACTTCAGGCTTCTCCTTGTCTCTTTCTTCAGCAGAACCTGTCTCAGGCAAGGAGCCTAGGACTCCAACCACTGTCCTCTGTGCACTTTGATGAGACCCTGAGGAGCATGTGAAGGGGTCCTTGTGAGAAGCTGAAGATTCACATTTGGTACCCAGGAGGCTCCCAGGAATCAGCAGGACCCCTTTCTTCCAGGTGTGGCAGAAACCTTGATTTTTTTCCTCCTCTGGATTCTTTCTCTTTTACATTTGTATATACTCCAGATCTCCCAATGAGAAGAAATAAAGTGAAGATAGGATAGAAAAGGAGGCGACTTTCCCGAGGACCCACAACAGAGTCAAACTCAGCAGCTCTTTTCGGTCTGCTGCACAGACAGCTTCTCATTCCTACAGGCAAGACTGCTTCGCTCTTGCTAGGAACCAGGGCTCCAGGGAGCAAAGGAGAACTCAAGTAGATGGTCTCAGATCTAATTCCTCCTGCGATGGTTGATCTCCATTGTCAACTTGACTTGCAGTCACTGAGGAGACACACCTCTGCCTGTTGATATGCTTACACTCATTACTTAAACGACTAATAAGTACACACATTTATTAAAAGACTTTCTAATACTAAAGTCTCTAGAAACATAAGTGGCCGCCATTCGGATTTGTGCTCATCTTCATATTGATTCATTCTTCTATACATTATTATTTTCACTAATATGAATTATATTTAAGGTTACTTTTATAGTATAGAAAAATATTTAAAACTTAGGAGTTGCAATCTGAATGAAGGGTCTGGCCTTTGAGAGATGATAAAGGGGTATTGTAAGAGCTGTTCCTGTCCTTGTCACTGTCTGGACCCCAGGCTGAGGTGGAGTGGGGAACATCTTACAGTTCTAGGTTGTCTCGCGTGAGTTGATGCCTATGTGCAGGTGAGGGCTGGCACAAGTTAGGTCAAGGCCCATGGTTGGACAGTACAAGGTAAGGTGTAGACAAAGTTTTTGTAAGGTGGGAGAGAAGGGGAAAAAAAAGGGAGAGAATCAAGATGGAAATGGAGAAGGATGACCCAGATCTGGGTGGTCTTAAATGGCCCTAGGTAGGTATGTATATTTCTTAAGGGATGGATTTCTAGGTAAATTTATCTTATCTAGGTGGGTAGTTTATATCTTTATCAATTGGTTGTGAGTTTATTGGGTGAATGTACTGTGGATTGAGAATTTAACATATAAATCTGATTGATAAATTGCAGTTTTTTGAGTCATGATTTCATCGGGTAGTTGGGAATTTATACTTTAACTACAAGGGGGCAGTTGTGGGGGTGTGAGCAGAGTCTGTGGCAGGGAGCTGCCACAGGCCAGCCCATGCTGGACTTCTAGAGCCCTGATTTTACTGGGTAGCTGGAACCAGAGAGTTTGTGGCTAGCAGAGAGCCACCGGAGAGATACTAATCTGAGATAAATTATATGGTTAGTTCCATATGGCCCACCAGTGCTGGAACTAAGTCCAGGGACCAGTGTGGCTCCTTGACACAGAACGGCTCAAGGACCACCTGGGTCTGAGAGTACATGGGGGCAGCTGGAGTCGCTGAGATAGAAGTACCCCTCAGTGCCATGTGGCCCTAAAGATGGCAGGCACTAGTGTAGAATAAAAGGTTCCCCTCTTTTAATATTGACTGCAACAGTCTCGCCCTTCCATCAGGATGCTGCCACACTGGTCCTCTGACCTTGCCAAGATGAATAACCACTATAAAATCAAATTTATAATCTGGAATAAGAATGCATATCCTGAGTCAATTGATCCAAGCCTCCTAGCAGCCACAGGCTGACTCTGGCTTTTTTGAGAGTGTCTCATAAATACCATGGTTTTGTTAGATGGCTGTGCCCTTCTCCTTCTTTTCCCTGTATTTAGACTTTTTCTACTTGTTTCTGCTGACAGGGCTGGGAGAATAGAAGAGAATGAGTTGAGGCTAAGACTCTGCCCAGCCATCTTACAAAGTTCCCACCAGTAGTTTCCAGAGGTGGGAAAAATGCTGCCCTGCCTTTCTGAATGCTCTGGCCATATTCGTATTCCAACTGCCTCTTTGAAAGTGTTTCTGTAACCAGCGGGTTGGCTATGAAGGAGTCACCAAGGGTGGCAGAAATTGTCCTCCTGTTGGGAGAACAGTGGTAGAGCAGGTGCTGGGATGTGGGAATGTCAGAGCTTGGAGTGAAGGCAATTATTCTCCCCCGTGTAGCTCAGTGGGGAAGAGAAATTAGCAAGGAAAAGGCAGGCAGCTGCTCTTCCCTGGGCACTGCCAGCAGCTGTGATGAGAGGCGCAGCGCACACCTGGACACACACAGATGGTGCTGGCCTGGGCAGGTGGCCCTGGCCCCGAGTGGGTCAGTTTTGGACTCCGTGCAGGCTGTAGCGGTTAAACAAGGCAAACACTTGGGCAGTTTGCCTCCACAACATTTTTTTTTTCAATACCAAAGTGAAAACAAAGAAATACCATTATTTTCCCTCTACTAGATACCCATCTCTCTGGACTCCATTTTTATTCAAATCAATAAAAGGCAAATCAAAGCTTATTGCACTCTAGAAGAAATAAGTCAAAACAGGAGTCCTCACAACAGTTCTGTAGGGAAACCTGGCATACCTTAATAGGGTGCCTTCTGCCAGACTTTCTCCATAAGGGGTAAACAATCAATTCAGGCTTCCCAGGAACACATGCTCTCCAGCCCAAGTAAGTGCTACTGATTAGATGGTTCTAGATGTTTCTGGAGTTTTCCTGTGTGAGGTCTTCTGTTCTCCTGTCTTTGCATCTGTTGGCAAAGGTGAAGAGGAAGTCATGTTCCTGGCCCAGAGGCCAGGATTTGCTAATGGAGGCACCCACTGTCTTTATGTGTGAGATGTTCAGTTTCCAGAGCTCTTTTCCTCCAAAGTTAAAAGTAAGAATGCAAGAAGTCCTGCAAGATCTTCTTCGTCCCTGCATAAGTGGCTCCAGTGGTAGCCCCACTCCTTAGCATGAAGTTTTCCACATACTTTGCATATCTGGTGCAGATATTCCTGGCTGGAGGATGATGTCCCTCTACATAGTCACTCTTGGCTTCTGATTCCTTCTACCTGGTGGTTTCTACCTCTTTGAAGACCTCAGAGTCATTGGGATAGGAGGAAAACAGCATACAGAACATGCATATCTTATTATCCAGTTGGAACAAAAGGAGACACCGATCACTTTTGGTTGTGTTCAATTCATGAAAAATAGTTTCCCAGTCATACATAGATGCCAGAAAACTGTGGTACACAGGTCCTATCTTGGTCAATGTGGCGGTTTGGTCTTAACAGAATTTATAGTCAGTATGGGGAGATATACCTCAGTATATCTATAAAGGCATTTCAAGAGAGGATTAACTGAGGGAGAGGACCTGCTCTCAAAGTGAGTAGTACCTTCTAAGTGAGCAGCCTTCTATAAAGGTGACTTGACTAGAGAGAGGACACTTAGAATTGCTGCTGCCACCATCAGTTTCTTCAGTCTTCCTACAGAGGCTTAATACCCTTGAGTCTCCCAGGTCTCCAACAGGGATTGGAGGCTGCCAAAGCATGAGGTTAGTAGCTACTGAGTTCTCTGCCTCTTCAGAATTCAGACATCTACTGTCTCATGAGAGGGGAAGAGCTGTCCCTGGCCCTCACCAGTCTCAGCACTCAGGAGAGCAGGCCCTGCACCTTATCTGGACAGCTTTGTAGACCTGGCCCAGGTGTAAGGGGCTTGGTTAAGATGGTCCAGAGGGCATGTGCATGGGAGAGCTGACTCCACCACTTGCCTGCTGTGAGATGGTGTCGTGGTGAAAATACAAAGGTAGCAGAACTGGTTCCGGAGAGTAGCCTGGAGGTCGCTAGTTCCGGTTCTAGTGCTAATTCTTCTCATATTAGTATCTCTCCCAGCAGTTCTCTGCTAGCTTTGAACTCTCTGGTTCCAGCCACCCGGTAAAATCAAGACTCAACAAATTGTAACTCAACAATCAGATTTACATGTTAAATTCTCAATCCATAACACATCCACACAATAAACTTACAATTGATAAGGATATAAACTGCCCACCTAGATAAGATATGATTTGCCTATCTAAACAACACAAAATCCATACACATCCATCCCTTAAGAATAGTCATAACAACCTGTAATATGTGCAGAGAGGAATCTTAACATCCATCCACCGCCATGTTCTCTTGTCTGTCTCTTCCTCGCTCCTACCTTCTTTGCCTCTCTAAAACTTTTCTCTTGCCCATCCTTTCTTCTTGTCCAATGACAGGCCTCATTCTATCCTGTACCTGCCTTTACCTGCATAATGACATCAACCTACAAGGTGGCATGGGCATGGGAGAGATACCCACCCTCAGAAACCTGAGGCAGTCATTGAACTGATCCCGAGGTCATCAGAGTGGGATAGCTGGCTCCACTCCTTGCCAGCTGCAGCACTAGGGAGAGTGGGCACTCTACCTCACTTGTGCAGCACAGGAGAGCTGGCCCTTGGCGATTGCATGGGTAGTCAGCTCTGAGGGTGAGAGAGCAAGAGAGCTAGCCCTTCCCCTTGTTAGTTGTGGCATTGGGTGAGTTATCTGTGGCAGTGCCTGAGAACTTGCCCTGGTGGTAAGGGTGCTGAAGAGCTGGTAGGCTGTCCAACTCAGCTATCACCCAGACCCAGATCCAGGCCTTTGAGTTGGCCCACCTCAACATATACCTCTATGAACTGCTGGAGTTAGTTCACTAAAGCTACACAAAAGGGCTAGTCCTGCAGTCCAAAGCTGTGGGATCTTTGTGACAGAGGGCAATTAGAGAGATCTGAGAGGAGTCACAATGAGGATCCAATATTGATAATATAGCAGAAGCCAGCATTGAACCAGACTCATTGCAATGAAGATTCACAAGCAAAAATATCTGGACATAGAGTATACTGTGAAACACACTGTGACACACTACAACTCCATGACAAGATGCGTCCTATGTTTTGTTTTTGTTTTATAATTTCCTTTTGATGGTACTGCAATGGCAGAAGGCAGATATGAAGGGATGGTGAGATGAGTGGAATTGGGGTGCATGATGTGAAACTCAAAATGTGTCAATAAAAAGTTTTTTAAAAGTAAACATATTGAACTGAGTACAAGCAAGCAAACAAGTGAGCATGAACCTATCTCTTTTGGACTAAAAGAAACCTCTGTACCAATCTCATTCTGGATTTGAATGTGGCTATGAATATTCTATACATCTCTGGCCAGCTGTGAGTCCCCTGCTCTATCTGGCCTATTTTATCACAGGTCTAAGAAGGTCACCTTTAAGTTTTAGCTTTCCAAATTCTTAACTAGAAACTTCACATTTCCAGGGCATTAAAACAACAATGAAGTGTTTCAAAGCCTTTGCAGATCCTTCCTTTCCTCATTATTAATTTATGCATGATCAAAAGTAAATGAAGCTTTCATAACACAACATATCCGAGGTTTCATGGCCGACTCAGCCACAAAAGGTACCAGATGCTCTCGTGTCTCAATGCCGAAAGTCCTGACCCTCAGGTTCCCAATTATTTACTTGAACTGAGCTATCTTTCTGATCTCTCTTACAATTTATGTTACTCAAGAAGTTTCTCCTCAAAAGACTTTCTGGACACTATGTAATATTGCATCTTAAAAAATATTTTATTTTTAATTATATGTATATGTATATGTATATGTATATGTATATGTATATGTATATGTATATGTATATGTATATGTATGTCTCTGGGACATGAGAGTAGGTTCCATGGAGCCTGGACAAGGTGTCAGATCCTCTGGTGCTGGAGTTACAGGCAGTGGTGAGCTACTTGATATGGGTGCTCTGCAAGAACAGTACCCATTCTTAACTACCTAGGAATCTATCCAGCCCTGTGATATACATACAATGTTTTGATAAAGTAATTTATATCTTGGTCCCTGATTCCTGTAAAAGCTTTTAAATCCTCTGACATTTCTTTTAGCATTTTTTTTTGGGTAATCTGTAACAAGCCCCTTTTTTTTCATGCTTCACATTATGCTAACGAGATGATACTGTAGAGAACTTAAGGAGAATTGGCAGGGGAAACTATTGTGGGATCCTTGGACTTTCCAAGTCCATTCAGCTCCATCGCCTGTCTTCTCCTTTAGACACGGGGTGGGACTAAATTACGAGTTTAATCATCCTTATGAAATGATTAAATAAACTAATCAAACCTCATTTTGAAAAAGGAAATCTGAATGATGGATTTCAAAGAGCTTTCAGGTTGGAGAACACAAATTGGTGCCAAGAGTTAGGTCAAAGAATCACGCCTATAGCTCATTCTCTTACCATGCTCTGTGTCCCTCTCTCATTTGACAATCATCTGATAAGTAGAACACCTTACAGTGTCCTGTGAACCAATTTTATTAAGTTATTGTACCCAAGGACGGATCTGAGGGAATCCCCATTTTGAGACAGTCAGTAACTCAGACATCTAAGGTGGAATAGTATTAGTCTCTTGGTTTTGGGTGGCTGCTCTTGACCTATGAGGTCAACACTAACCCCAAGTAGTGCCACAGCTGAAAAAATGGCAGGATACCAGTTAGTGTCCAGTGAGTTAGAGAGTGACTGTATGTGGAGGAGAATCCAACAAAAGTCAGACCATCAGCTACTGTCTTATCATATCCTTTCTTCAAACTCTCCAACATCAATGAGTCAGAGAACCAGTGTTGTTCAGATCTCTGACAGCTTACCTGGATAGATCATAAGTCAAGAATGAAGAGGAAACTTTACAAATCATACTCACAGACCCATCTCCAGATCTTTACAGATCAAGACCACTCAGTACCTTGTTGTGGCTGATGGGTGGGAAGATGAGCAAGTATTGCAGACAACCAAGTCCATCAGCGGGAAGGATTATGATCATAGACATCCTAAGGTAGAAATTTACCCTGCTTTCATTACCAGGAGGAGAGTTTCCACTTCTGTTGTGTGGCTTGTGGGAAGCTCCACCATTCTAGTTTGAGACACAAAGGGATGAGGGACATAAAACTGAGGGTGTAAAACATAGACTGAAGCCATCAATCTGTGCTTGGAAGCTGTTCTTAGCCTCACACAGCTGAGTACGATTGTTGATGACCTTGCGTCCTCCAACCCACAACAGAATCCGACATAGCACCTTTCTGTGCTGTGAAAGCTCACCAGTGGGGAGGGAGCCCCTTGTCAATACCACTTTGATTTCTCTATGTCTTGTGATCAATGTGTATGGTCCCTTCATCAATAGAAGTAGAGGTCAGGCATGAATGGTCAAAGCAAGACTGTGTCTTCTAGGCATGGCAGGACCTCACAGTCCTCAGGAACTCACAGCAGTCAGGTTGTGTGCACAAGACCAGGTCAAACCAGTCAGTGTTCTGGCATGTAAGGGGAAGGGATTTATGAGCTCCTACCCACAACTGAGGAGCTAATGAACTGCTGGTGGCTTCTAGAGGAGGGAGAATAAGTTTTCTTTTTTCTTTTTATAACTTTTGTTATTTTGCTATTTATTCATTTTACGTGCCAATTGCTGTCCCCATCTTGGTCCTCCTCCCTCCCACAATCCTTCCTTTCACTCCCCTCCCCTTCTTCTCTGAGAGAGTGGAAGCCCTTCCCCCTAAGTATTTCCCCACCTTGGCACATCGAGTCTCTTCAGGGCTAGGCCCTGTGATATGGTATTTGAACTACACTCTAGTGGATATGGGCAGTACAAATTGGATTTAGTGGGGTATTAAAAATGAAAGAAGACATGATTTTGGAGGGAGGTGCAGGTAGATCTTCACGAAGTTAGGAAGAGGGATGGGAGTAAATATGAACAAAATGCATCCTATGAAAATATCTAGGAATTAATAAAAATGATTTTTGAAACTTGGAAAGTGGAAATTAAGTAGCTGCCTTTTGGTGCTCTGAAGGTAGCTGTGACAACTGAAATGTGATGGGTGAACTGTTGGTCTGTTGACTCAGCTCGATCCTACATAGCATGGCATCCCTCTTTCACCTGTGTGCAATTTGCCCATGCCCTTGAGGCTAGAATGACAGACACCTCAAAACCTCAATCCACCCAACCCCAGCTCTTACTTTCGTGCCATTTGAAAACAAAATTGAGCCAAAAGCAAGAGTAGGCAAGGGCAGTCTGGGTTCTGCTTTTAGATCAACTCCCACATTGCTGTTCATTTTTATTGACCATTATCATGTTCTAAGTAATGCAATGATAGAACTGCTTCCTCCAAGACTTGTTGCTAGATTGCAGTTAGACAAAACCCAGTGGAAGAAATCTATCTGGACTTTGTCCTGCTGTCACCTTCCTTTGAGTCACATGGCTCAGAAGTGAGACTGTGACCTCACAGGCTCCTTTCCTCTCCTCAGTGAGAGAAACGTCTCCATTCGATCCAATCGGGGCGCTTCATGCTTGCTGTATCATGATGGACTCCTACTTAGTTTCCTTTCCTATAAAAATAGGACTCGTTTCACAGATAGAAACGAGGGTCCCCAAATTAACCACTGGTCTCCCAGTACGGTTCATTGAGATCTCAGAACTCAGACCTCCATCCAAGGACTTAGTGCTGACATTCACTGTGCTAGGCGCTAACTGTGTTGCTTGTACAGACACAAGCCATGACCTTATAGCAGTAGGATGTGCCTGAAACAACTTAATAGCCAGTGTCCCAGTACCTAACCCTAGAACACTGCTGTCTCCCTCCTAGATTCTTGGGCATGCTTCGAGCCCTTATTATTAGTCCTCTTCCTTAGTTTCTGCACCAGGCTGTGCATGAAAAAGAGAGACATACCCAAGTTATTTATTTCCCTATTTAGCTAAGACAGGTTTTTTTTCTTCCTTTGAAGGAAAGGCATCTTGTTCTCTGTAAATCCACTTAGACAAAAAACGAGATGTTATTGACAGAAGGGCCTGTGATATGCACCTCAGGTTTTATATGGGGATTTTCATTTTGTCACATCTAGTTTAAGCCACCAGCCTAATTTAATTACAATTAATGAATCACCATTTACCCTGAGGCAAAGCCAGTGTGTCTCACTGAAGAGGCATTCAGTGCACAGCATTCAAATTCATGACCCAGACCTCAAATTAACGGGCTGTCCATTAAGAATGGATGAGTGCTTTGAAGACTGCATTTATCGGTTGTCGACAGTGGTCTCGCGCAGTCCCCAGTGGTTCTCCTGGAAGAGACAATCAGAAGAGGGAGGTACTGCAGAGAGAATGCTTAGGGCTACCTTGGGTCAAATGGGCTTTCCTTGAAGCACAGTCTAGTCCTTGTGGGGAGGAAAGTAGGAGGTAGAATTTAGTTTTTCTCCTAAGTATGAGAGTCAGCTTCATCTCAGCGGCAGCATTTCCTCTGTAGAGGGGAAAATCAAGCTACTGAGAAATTGGATCCTTTTCACAGCAGGCAAAGCTTCCATCTTGCTTCTGACCCCTAGGTTCTTACAGATGGAGGGAAGTTGAGGAATTTAAGAGAAGTACGCTGGATGATAACATCACGTTTTCCTATCACTGGAACCTTGGGAGACCGAACCACTGGGAAGATTGCCTAACTTTTCTGTAAACATAAAAGGGAATTATTCTTTATTCTTAATTTATTCAGGAAGGATTTGATTAGCACCTACTAGGAGCCTAATCCTCAAAATATTGACTGTGCAGTATTATGCTCCAGTACGGGGCCTGGGGAGATGGAGCAGTTGATAAAGTACTGGCCTTGCAAGCACAAGAGGCTGAATTCAATTCCCAAAGTCTGCCCCAACCTTCAAACCTGAAGTGTGATGGTACACCATTTAAACCCTGCTGAGGGGGTGGCGGGTGGAGTTAAATGAATCCAGGGATGGGAGGTAGGGCCACTGGCTTGGCAGTCTAGCCTACTTGGTGAGTCCCAGGCCAGTGAAAAGACTTGTCTCAGAAGAAAGCTCCTGAGGAAATACACTCAAGGTTGGCCTGTGAGCACCGCATGCGTGTGTAGCTGCACACATGCACCAGTACACAACAGCAGCAGCAGCATGCCCTCAAGTCAAGAGCATGACAGTTCTTGGATGTGAAGTTAAAAGAAAGGGCCCATCAGCATCTCCAGCCTTCAGGGTGATAGGAGCTAGACGAACACAGAGTATAGGACTGGATGGTCAAGGCACACTTTCTGAGAGAGATTTAAGAGTGTCACAGAGTAATAATGAGGAAAAGATCAGCAAGGGTTCCATGACATGACTTCCCCATACCCTGTATTGAGTGTATGTCAGGTTGAAAGCTTGGGGTGTCAACACCTCACCCCATCTTCCTTATGGAGCTCACTTCTCTGAATCAACCTTACAGTGAAGAATAATGTCTCCATGGAGTACGTGCCAGAGATGTGGAGTATAGGCAGAGAGACTCTGAGGCCTCCATGTGAGCCTTGTCCATACAAAAGATAGCCTACAGTCTGACTGAGGTCAGCTTGAATAAAATGGGATCTGTGGGCAGCAAATAACCCTGTCTTTCACAGAAAATGCATTTCTTTTTCTTTACATGACTGCTGTATGGTCAGGAATTCTTTCTCATAGTGAAATAAAATGCATCGTTGCTAACAGGTTTTACAATAATTATTTTCTGGTAACTGTTTTCTGCAGGGTAGATAGAGTTGCTGTGGACTCTCACTTTTCCATCCCCTTCATCAGAATCTGTTCATAGTCATTTAAATTCTTTTTCTTGGGCAGGAGAGACAGCTCAGTCAGTAAAGTGTTTGCAGCATGTACACGAGGATCCAAGTTTAATCCCCAGAACTCACATTTTGAAAAGCTAGGTATGGTGGCATGGGGCTATAATTCAAGCAAGGCAGAAACAGACATGATCCCTGTGGCTTATTGGACAGTCAGCTTAAACTAATTAGAGATCTCTAGGTTCTAGAAATTGATCCTATTTCAAAAAATATGAATCCCAAGGAACACCCTCTGAGTTTATCCATAGGCCAGCATATGCAAGTGAGTAAGTGTACACCCATATCTGCAACACACACAAGCACCCACCCATATGTATTATACACAAACAAACAAACAATAAACCAAACCAAAGTTTTCCTGAAAAAATACCTTCACTCCTCTATTGGCTCTGAGCCAAAGAAAATTTGGATCTGCCCCTACAGTCTGTCCTTCATGTACTAAGTGTTTTCTTAGAGAAACTTCACAACAGGAAGGTGAAGTAAATTCTGTGTCATTTAGACTTTACCAAGAGTCCCAGAGAGGTTAGTTGATTTGCTCAAGGTCACATAGCAACTTAATAAAGATACAACTTCTACAAATGAGTTTCAGAGCAGAGCTGAGCAGAGCAGTTCTTATAAATTATACAAGACTCAACACAAGTCTTTTCCTTTACTCTACTAGACAGTGAGAATGAGAGCATAGCTCTTGGTAACATTATGACTTTTAAGAAGTGACAATTTCATATGTGTATACAAGACATTCTGGTCACATTCATCCTCCACCCTTTCTCATCTTCCTTCTACTTCTCTACCCCAAATCCTCTTCCTGCCACTAAAAGCTCACCTCACTTTTGCTTCTGATTTACTTTAGTTTCTGTTTTGTCACCTGCTAGGTTTAATCAGGACCACTGGTTGCTTACCTGAACTGGTTGTCAAGACTCTATTGTTGAAGACACCAGATACCTTGGTTGCAGAAGACAAAGAAATCATGTAACTGAGCTGGAAGATTCCTTCTTGTTCTAGTCTTGATGATGAAAGTTCTTACTCGGTCAGCCAGGTGGGTGAGAAAAATCAACACTAGTCTTCCCGAGCTATAGACTTCAAAACCAGTTAACCGTGATGGGATGTGTTTTGATGTGATAGTGGCACAACTGTTACCAGAGTGACCACTGATTTATTACTGGATATGAGGTGCTCCATAGGAGAGAGTTCCTGCCCAGTACCGTGGGCCTGCTCAATAACATATAGTAGGGGAGGCCATAGGCAATAGGAAAGGATATAAACATACTATTGTTGCTTTACTAAACAGACACATTATCAAACTACCTCTTAAATGTATATATTTAGGTCCATATATTAGTGCTAGTTCCTGTTGCCATCCAGAAGCTTCTCTTTGCATTGAATAAATATTAGTAAAGGGACCCATGGCTAGTAAAGGAGCGAATGACTGTTGAGTGATCAGTATTAAACAAGATAACCATACCACCTCCTCCAAGGATCGGTGAACAGAGAAAGATGTGCAGGAAGACTGTAAGAGCTGGATGGTAGGGAGAGAGGCAGTGGAATGTTGTTTTGTGGGCATGACATGACCTAGCATGTGCATGCATTATAAGACTGGGGTGTTAGCATTGTTTGTCTTTGTCTTGTGCCATAAATTCAAGTTCTAGGTAATGAAAATGAAGAGATGTATTCCAAAAGATAATTGTGTGAAAGATGAGATGTTTCTCAGTTCAGAGACTTCACTCATCCCATTAGCCGATGGACCAAGCTAGGAAAAACTCAACTTCTATGAAAAGGACCATGATCTAGCCATCAGTCAGGTAAAAAGTCCTGAAGGGTGTGGCCTCTTTCAGTTGGCCCTAGTGAGTCATGGACCAGAAGCCAGCTTTGTATTTTCTGAGGCCAAAGAAGTTAATCAATTCCCTACACTTTAATTTCTTTGTCTTCAGAAAGAAACACAGGACATGATCTGTAACCTGTATACAATGTCTTGCTGTTATAATTACTGACTTCAGAGCTCTGAGGTATCTAAAAGCATGCTGGTCAGTTAGGTTTATGGAAGCACACTTAGCCAGTGAACATGTCTATATTCACATCCTCCCCACATTTTCTTCCCTTTCAGTGGGGTCAACTATGCTTTGATTCATGATTTCTAGAGAACAGCAGCACTTGGCTGTGGTATCTAGGTGTCTATTTTTAAGCTATCAATATCATCTAGAAATAGCGACCCATTTTCTAGGGCAATAGGTATAACCAAGACCACCCTATGAAGGTCAAAGAATCCCAGTCTCACAAGAACTTAAGTTTAAAAACCTTCCTTGGATCTGTTTATCCCTGACCTTTTCAGGTTGACTTTCCTAGTTTCTGACATAACCCACTAGAAACTTTAATAGACATACAGGTGCCTTAGGATGAAAAGAACAGCTTCTCTGCCTGGACAACTATGATGCATATGACTGCTTTTATAGACAAGTGTGTCTCTAAAATCAACAGCTTGTGTGCAATAGCCTTATCTACACACATCTTCAAAGGTTTCATCTTCCTAAGCAGTCTAGTAGCCTCGCGGTAGCAGGTGTAGTGTACATCCCTTGTCCCAGGTTAAATAAATAGCTTCTTCTTATTTATATCTCTATAAGGTACTTCTATAGTAGGGTGAGGAAAGGATTGGGCATTAGTAAACTTTCATTAACTTGGATTTCTAATTGCTTTATCAATGTGCCTCTTTCTCAGAAAGAGATTGAAAAATGACTGTCTTATTAACTCACTATTAATCCACTAGAAAAGTATTAAAATACATATATAACTAATTAGTTTGGCTGTAAAAAGCCAACCAAAGTGTGTGTGTTTGTGTGTGTGTGTGTGTGTGTGTGTGTGTGTGTGTGTGTGTGTGTGTGTGTGTGTGTGTATGTTTTCATGGATAGAGACCAGAGGTCAGCCTTACATATATCTCAGGAGCCATTCACATCTTGTCTTTTGAGGCAGGATCTCTCACTAGTTTGTTGATTTTGCTGGACTGCCTAGTCATTGAGCCCTAAGAAAATGCTTATCTCTTCCCTGGCTCGAGCATTACAAGCATGTAATTTTATGTGAGTACTTGGAATTGAACTCAAGTCCTCATGTCTGTGTGGCAAGCAGGTGACTAATTGACTAAGCCATCTTCTTAGCCCTCAGCAAATACTTTTGAGGCCAGTTACCACTTTACAGAGCCAATAGATTGGCTGGCTTCACAATGAAGCTTGAAGTTTTTCTCCAAGGCCAGGTTGAAAGAGCTCTTTTCCAGTTGACTTGGTTTTAGCAGCCACAATAAGAGTCAATCAATGAGCTATCTATGGACACATGCATGGTTGATCCAATTCAGTTGTTAAGGTACTTGAAATAACATCCGTCTCATTGATTGCTTTGCCATTCATGGCAATCAGATCTTATGATGACCAAAATCCCCTATTTGATTGGGAAATTATCAATGAAGCCATAATTGTTTTTTATAGATGAAGTCTGAGTGGGTCTCTCGGGACCTTGTCATTTCTTAATTCCAAAGGATAAGTCTTTCTGGTTAGAATAAATAATCAGGACATGGCAAAGGAATACAATGAGGAAAGAAGAGTTGAGGGTACTATGAATTTAAGACAATGTTTCTCTCTATGAGATTGAATAAAGGTCTTTGGACTACAGACAAAGGGATTATCTTATTTTGCAATTTTAATTTTGCAATTCCTGGGAAGTAACTGTGGTCACTGCATTCCATATAGGAACCCCCTTATTTCTGTTAGGTAAATTGACAATATAATCTGGATTAGTCTATAAATTTGAAAACTGCATAGATATCAATATAAGGTGACTGCTTACAGAATGTTTTTGCCTTGACTTTGCTTCAAATTGTAAATCTGGACCTACCTATTCATTCACACACACATATACACACATACAAACACACACACAGATATACACACTCACACATACACACATGTATATCCAAAAATGTGTGATTGTGTATGCTTTAGTGATTTTTTTGTAATCTTATCTGGTTGTATCATATTTAAATAGATATGAATACTGCCTACTCAGAGGGAGAGTGTTCAACCTCAAAAGTTTCAAGATACACTATAATTATTTTTGTGTCTTTATCTTTTGAGACAAGGTCTCTCTGTGTGGCTTTGGCTGTCCTAGAACTCACTCTATAAGTCAGGATGATCTTGAACTCAGAGATCCTCCTGCCTTAATGCACTGCTCAAAATATATAAAACAAAACAAAAAAAAAGAGAGAGAGAGAGAAAGAAAGAAAAGAAAAGAAAACAGAAACCAAATTAATATTCCTAAGAACAAAAGGTTACAAAGTCTGTTTTAATTCCTTTTACTTTTTGGTGAGGGTTGGGGAAATAACTTCTCAAGTTCTTCTTGCCTGCTACATTTTCTAGGGGTAGATGAGAGACAGCATCATGTAAACTCACTGTCAGAGGACAGCAACTGACATGGCTACATAGGACTCCTTACAATTCTGTGATTAGAATTACCTGCCAAATTGCCTTCCACTTTCTAATGAGTCCAGTGAATTAAACTTGACCCCAGAAGTCAAATTCAGATACTTAATGAAATTCTAAACATCTTATGTCATTGTAGAGCCATAATAGCTCATTGCTATCATCAAATAGCATTTCTGTGGCAAAAGGATAATTGTTTTGTCTACCAGGCACACAATTTTCTTTTGCATAGTCAAATTATCTTTAAATAGCAACTGATACATAGCCTTTGGAGTATAGAGTGTTTATTTGTTAAGAAATGTTCTGTTGTGTTCTTTAAGTATCAGAGGCTTCTGGGATATGCCACCGTGTCCTAAAAGGGTGGTCTTGGCTACAAGGTGACTTGTCTTCTCAGCAGGGTGGGGTTGGCCACAGGGTGGGCACAGCAACAGTACTTTCACTCTCCCTTTCGTTCAGTCCTAGCTTTTAAACACAGATCTCTCTATGTTGCCAGGGGAACAATTTACTTCCTCTATGACTCATTTCACCATCTGGACAATTAGGAGTTGAGGCTTGCAAGTCTTCCTGATAGCATGAGTTTAATAGATGCCTTAGTTTCTTTCCCTATCACTTTGATAAAACACCCAGATAAAAGTATTTATTCTGCCTCACCACTATTCAAGTTCCAGCCCATTATAGCAGTAAAGCCAAGAGGGAAAGAATTCGAAGCTTCTGCTCACATTGCATCCACAATTGGAAAGCAAAGAACTTGAATGTTTGTGCTTAACTCCCAGTGTACACTTAATCAGTCCAGGAGTCCAAGCTTAGGGAATGGCACTGCCAATGTTTAAGGATTTCTTACCTCAATTAGTACAACTATGACAATCCCGTAGAGAAATGCCCAGAGTTCCATTTCCCAAAGGATTCTACAGTCTTCCAAATTGACAACACTGCCTATCACAGTGACTGGCATTGCTACCAGCTCTTCCGTGTGCTCAAATTTGACAAAGCTCGGACAATAAGAGCGATCCATCAGCTGCTCTAGGATGGTGAATCCAAGATGGGCATACATGGTTGGTTGGTTGTGGAAAAAGTAAGATCCAGCTAGAAATTTTACTTTCTTCCCATTCAATAAAACTGTAAGAAGAGGAAGAAGAGGGGCTGTGATCAGGATGTAAAGTGAATAAATAAATTAATGAAAAACAACAACAAAAAAATTGTCAGTGTGTAAACAATTAAGACAAAGGTCTTTAAAAAAATTAAAGGTGAAACTTTGTTCCTTCCTTCCTTCCTTCCTTCCTTCTTTCCTTCCTTCCCTTCTTTCTTGAAAAGGTTTTTCTTTTTTAACAGAAATCTCTGATACAGCTCTGGCTGTCCTGCAACTTACTTTGTAGACCAGGCTGGCTTTAAGCTCACAGAGTTTCTCCTGCCTCTGCCTCCTGAGTAGTGGGATTATTAATAAATAAAATAATTTAACAATTAAGAATAGCAATGCCACAAAAATAAGACAAAAGAACAAATCTGTCATGATCCATTTGTCTACTATTTACCAATGGGCAAAATTAGTACATGATAAAAGTAGTTAGCCTAATGATTTGCTAGCCTGAGTAGTGCAAAAGCAAGGATTCCTATCTGACTGGAGGCTGCGGTTGTGTTCCTGTCATGGAAATTTGTTCCATCGTACACTTATGATTGGAACATTTTCCTGTATGCATGTGTTTATTATAGCTAAAATGTCTATGTAGTTACAAGAATTGAAGGTCTAGTGTTGCTCACAGAAGGCAGTGCAGAACAACATTGTCTGCTGAGTGCTTATCATGTGCCCAGCTCTAATGAAAGGCATGTGGCTACATCATCTCATTTAATGCTCATCATGACATTACTCAGGAGCTACTATAATCTATACTTATAACTCATAGAGGCAGGTCACAAAATTCAGACTTTTGAATGACAGCACACACTCAAATCTGTGGACCTGTCTGCTTTAGTAGAACCTGTTGTCTTGGGGCAAAGCCTGTAGATCTAATTTCCTGCCTTCGTCTTTTAGTTCTCACTTTCTAGATCAACCTGAATTTGTTTACAGATTTATGTTTCTGCCCATTGTTTTCACTCCTACCCCCTCCCTCAGAAACTCTCCAGAATAGCCCAGTAAGACATTAGCATAGAAATAGTACCTTGATCTAGAAACCCACCCCTACTCCCACTTCTTTGGTAGGTAGGGTGAGCTGAGCCTACTCCAGTGGAGCAGGGCTCCTGCAGCCAGTCTGAATCTGTTCTGAGAGAAGTTCTCTGCTGTTCTTGCATGATGCAAGCCTATCAGCTTCTAAGCCGTCCTTGCTGCAAGCCACCGAAATACAGGGACGGGCTTTCACAGAAGAGGCCCCACTTCTCTGCCTTTCTGTTCTTCCACATGAGATTTCCTGGGATACTTCCTTTTGAGGACTGCTTCCCTGGATTTGCCATGGCTCCTGGCAGAACAACCTGCCATTCGTGATCCTTCCTTCAGGTTAAACATTTTAGACTAATCAATAGTTGAATGGCGGATAAATGGCAGGAGCATCATGTCCACTATAAGCGAGAGCAGCTGGAAAGGCCGGGGAGGCACTATGGGTATCAGCTGGCACACCGTGAGACACGCGGCCTTCTGCTCTGTCCATTTAGGGTGAAGTCACCAGAGGGAAAGAGAACCTCTGGGTGTCTAGAACATCAGGGTGTCAGATTTCCAACACCTTCATGCTCCAGCTTCACTTTGAGGTGTCAGAAGTGCTATGTTTCTGGCCTCCTATCACCCAGAAACAAACCTTTCATTCTCAGGAGACACTCTTCTCCCTCTAGCACAGATCTGACCAGCGGCGAGTAGAGCCTTACCAGCTCTGAGGAATTTGGTATCTGCTGCCTCAAACATGTTATTCTTAAGGAATTCTTTTCTCCTATTCCTTCTGCTCCAGCTACCCTACTCAGATGTATAAGATCTCATTTTAGAGGGAAAAAAGGTTGCATCCAAAAGAGCTACCGCTGTGTGTTTCCTGACTCTCTGAGGTACCACTGACAAATGAGTCACCCAGGCCTTCCATGTCCCAGGTGGGGGTCTGCCGGCCAAGGAATCCTTGGCCATCCCACCTGCCTGGCATCTAGGACCATGATGAATTGTCTCCCAGTCTAGTCTCAGATTGTTTTTTAACATTTAATTTAGTTTCTTCCTGTGCTTGGATGAACATGGCTGTGTATGGATTTCTGTTCTAATGTACAGCAGCAGGCTGGAAGAGCAGGCCTCTGCAAGCTGTGGAAATTAGAGAGACTGAATCAATAGGCAAGGTCATGACCCTTGGCTCAGATTCAGTACAGTGTCCTGAAATTCTCTCCCTTGAACACCCTCCTGCTGCTTCTAATGTGAGCCCGTGTGTGATCCCAGAGAGGAATTCATGTCAACATGCCTGTGCCCACCCCTCACATCTGTGAGAGGACACTCCTCATCTCATACACACACACACACACACACACACACACACACACACACACACACATTGTGTAAACAACAGAGTTGGAATATATAAACGTCTAGGTTTTTGCTTTATGTGCAGTTTGTTAACTCCATCTGCTGAAAGACCCTTTTGGGGGAAGATAGATAGATGAGGACAAAGAGACAGATGACCTGCCAATCCCGGGGCACACCTCTAAGAAATGATTCCGGTCATCCACAAGCTTCAAACAAAGAGATGGAGTCTCTTGAGCCTGCGCCTTGAAATTTTCATGAGGCACAGAATGGTCAAAACCAACCAGATTTAAACTGTGAGAAATACCTCTGGCTCGGTGGACAGGCTAGGAAGGAAATGTTTAAAACGTGTTCTTGGAAAGTTAGCAGGTTCCTTTAACCCTTTTCAGCATTTCAAGCTCTATATTACAAAACATAATGTGAGATTCCCAACCGACTCATTTCCCACGGAGATTTAGAAGTTGAATCTGATCAGAGTTATAATTTTCCCGAGTAGGAATAACTAATGTATCAAAACCTCAGGCCTACAAAAGCAAGCCCACTACTGGTGATTTATTATATTTACTAATCACAGGTTCCAAAGTGAACTGACATCAAAATGATCAATTTAGAGGAAAAGAAATCAGAAAGATCTATCTTTTAGGGAGAAGGTCTAGAGAGTGCAAAAGAAATTAATAGTAAGAACATAGGGGATAAAGGGGGGTTGGTACAGAGGGAAAATGAAACCCTGGAATGTGGGTGCTGCTTTCTATCAGCTGAGGCCACACAGCCTGGAGAAGTCAAATTTATTTTATTTGGAGAGTAATTCAGGGCATGATAAAGCATATACAGGAGTGTGAGGACTTTCTCCACCCCAGTGGGGATGCTCAGACCTCCTGTTTCGTCTTTGACAAGCCATTTAACCAGTCTCCAACCTTTATATTATTTCACAAATTTCCAGTGCAATGTCATACATTGTTTCCAGGCATTAAATCTACATGATGAGCCTGTTGAAAATATTGCTTGTGTCTGCAAATGTAGGTTTTGGCTGGCAAAGGATGAGAGCTGCAAGAGTTCTGGACAGTTTGGATGTTCGGTCAATTTGGGAGACATCTGCCAAGCAGAGTAGATCTTCTGCTTTTCCACAACTTTATTTCGGCATGAAAATGCACACACACTTCTCCCGTGTTCTTTATGGGTGTTGCAAGAACTGCGTCTGCTTTCACCTTATGGCACTTGTCTTGGTGAAAGGTCCCTAGATGAACAGTGAACTGGTGAAGTGTTTGCGGAGAATCAACAAACCAAACAATAGCTTCTTCTCCTTTTATAAGGGTGGGTGTGAAGCATGTAGCATAGACACAAACCCCATGTCTGCTCACAGTCACGTGTTGGAATGGGTTATTTGCATATAACCAAATAGCGACATAAAATCTAGAACAAGATTCTAACTTCAGGAGTGTTTCCTTTGAGCTGAATAGTATCATGATCTCAGAGTTTGGGTGAATCACCCAAGATCCAGGGGTCTACAGTTAATTGATGCATTGGATTTCTGCCCTTGACATAAGGCTACATCATGTGGTAAGGCTCCGCCACATAGAGAATTTCATCTACTAGTACATGCCTGTTTCTCATGCAAATTGCTGCCCCAATTCAAGGGTTGATCTCGTCCTATTGGAGGACCCCATCCACTCAATGTATATAAGATTGTCTCTTCTGGTGATTTAGTGTTACTTGTAAATTACTCTTTGAAATTAGTGGCTCAAAAACAAGAACAATATACTTGTACGTGTATCTTGGGTTTGGGCAAATTGTGAGTAGACAATTATCTCTGCTGTATATGGCTTTAGCTGGGTCATCTTGAGCTATCCTAACTCCTTCCTGTGGCAGCCTCTCTATGTGTTCTTCACCTGGTCATTTGGGCTTCCTTCCAGCATGATGGCATATGCTCTAGATAAACACGCCTTCCAAAGAGATGATCCTTGATTGTCACATAGCATGGCCATACCTTACTCTGTTTGCACAAAGCAACTTCAGTCAGAATCGAGAGGCAAGAGCACATCTCTTTTATTCCTTGGGAGAACTTTGGGTTCAAACTGTAAAGGAACCAAATAGAATATAACCTGCCTTGTGGCCTTAGCTCATAGCTTTCCTCCAAGGCTTCCACATCATCTCATCTAAGCATCAGCTTGAAGCATAAGTCATCATATCTATCAGGTCCTGATGGAAAAGATGCTTCTTTCATGTGGACCCAGAGCTCTAACTCCTAGAGTCTGGCCTTATTCTTACAGAGCCCTTTGAGCTAAATGAACAAGGCTGTATATAAATATCTCAGTTCGACTCCTTTGGCATCTATAGGGTGGTTCCAAGGTCAGAAACTTAAACTACCTAAAGGATAAATAGCTTTCATGTCCAATGAGACCTTGTTTCAAAGACTCAATCTCACTCTAGATGGCCTCTCTTACCCCTGTTGTAATAATCTTAAACTGTAATCCAGATGGAAGCCACAGCAATTCTGCGAGTTGACTTGGGACTCACAGTGTTTTCAATGCTGCACCCCACTGTTTGGAGCAGTGTATTACCTACAATCAGGTGAAGGAGCCCTAGCTTCTGCCCATGGTGTCCACTGAAAGAAAAGCAAGGCAGATAAGAAATATCATCTGACGTGATCCTTCGGGAAGATATTTTCTGCTGAACTGGGCTTCCTTTGGAAACCAGGGAACCTTTGATGGGGCCACTCACAATGTTGCTGACAGACCAATCATCATGGAGGAAGATTCTTAGATTTCATGAGGCAATGGTAAGGTCCATTTGACCTAAGAATTTGGAAGGCTTCAGGGAACTAGATTGTACCACTCTGAGGCATCAGAAAGGGAACAGATACCAAGACTGAAGCCCTAGGATGGTCTCTATTTAAGCACTGTGAATTTGTCTGCTGACATGAGTAAAAGTCCATGACACTAACCAGAAGGCAGAGACACATCGTCCCGATGAAGAAGGAATATGGCAAATATAAGTATTTGTATCAGTGTCAAACCAAAGAATGGGAAGAAAAGGCCCTGAAATGTAGACACATTCAAAGACGGAGGAGTCTTTGTACCCGTAGAAAGTAAAAGTGATGGTTTGTGGGTAGGCGCTTTGGAAACTGTAGAGCAGTTGCCAGTGCTGTTTGTGTTAGATTTCCATCCCTAAAGCTTGCTAAACAGAGATGCCTCCTGCTCTATCCACACACCCGTGGCTTACATTTGATGAGCACCCTTCCGTGAAGTCTTTGTTTGTGTTCATTTCCTGTGATACCCTTTCTTAGCGTTCTTTCTCAGCACATTCGGTTGGTTACAGTACTGGGTCCTGACCAGTGGCCAGAGTTATTAGTGGACACTGCCTCAAGACATGCTGGTCTGGGCTTCCTAGCTGTCCTCTTCTCATGGGTTTTCAATATCGGGCATTTTTTTCCTGCTGCCCTTAGCTGGGCCTGCTTCCAATAGTACCTTGCTCTGGGGCAGCATTGCTGGCAAATGCATAATTCAGGGGTTCGTACTTTGCATCTATTAAGCATGGCACCAGACGCAGGAATGACACAATGCCCAGCCTTTTGCTTAGTCGTGTTTTTCCTGAGTGAAGCTGAGCATTCAAACCAATTTATAGTTCCTTTGCATAGGAGATAAGTATCATAATAGTCTTTTAATAGACGACTCCACGGAAGCACATTCATTACAAGGTCAATGTCACTGCGAATTATTACAAGAGCTATACTTGAGGGGTCCTCACTCTCCACAGCCAGCATTGACTGCCAGATTATGCATGGCACATAGTAGGTATTGAAAAAGATCCACTGAGCTTTATTATATTATCAATAGGCAATTAAATAAAATGCAACTTCAAAGCTAATTTTTTTTTTGTAAAAATAAAAAAAAATCCAAGGTTGACTTAAGACAGAATCATTCAATTGGTTTGAGAGTTTGTAAATTACAGCAGTTAAGTGGGGGTTAACTGATATGCTTTATTTGCTCCTACGCTGGCTCTAAAAACAGAACTAGAAGCACAATGTATGCATTTTAATTCTTTTTACATATATCACAGTTGAATGTTTTATAGAGTTATTAATATTATCCATTTATACATTAAGCTCAGGAGAATCTGCTGGTATCCATATCATTAGACTCATCTGAACAGCCATCAGCGCTAACACGGCAGAGGTGTGCCATTGGGAATTGGAGCTTCAGTCCGTCCTCTGGCTCGGTTTTCTTTCTGTTGCACTGTAATATTAGCTAATAAAACAGCAAGAATGGTTACTGTTGTTGCAATTCATTGAACAGCCGTTGTATCTCCAGCCTTGTGCTAAGTACTCCGCTCCATTGTCTCCCTTCATTTCCATAGTACTCTCTGAGAAGGCCTGTGGAAGTGTCATTTCTACCGGGGAATAAATCCAGGCTCGGGGACTTGAGTTGTCTGCAGCAAAGTTATACAGCAAGCCAGTAAAGAAGACGGGTCTTTGAAATCCTGAAAGAGTAATGAGCCACAGTGCTGCTGCTTCTGCTCCTGAAGAAAACAAAAGGATTGACAAAGATGATAAGGGGGAGAAATGGGTAAAGCCCACTCTAGCTTTCTCTAAAACAGCGTTTACAAATGTGAACATTGTGATTCAGCTATTCAAAAATCTGAGGCCTGTAAAATGGCTCAGCCAGTCAGGGCACTTGATGCCAAAGCTGATAACCCCGAGGTTGACCCGTGGGGCTCACGTGGAAAAAGCAGGGGAATCGACGGTCCAAGTTTTCCTCGGACCTCCACAGATGCTCTGTGGCATGCAAGCCCCAATCCAGAAAGTGTAAATAATAGTAATAGTAATAACAACAGCAAGAGTTTGAAGTTGGAGAGGTGGGACAGTGGTTAAGAGTGCTTACTGCTCTTAGAGAAGACCTGAGTTCAGTTCTTAGCGACTCATATCAGGTGACCCCAGTCACCTGTAACTCTAGCTCCAGGGGATTTGCTGCCGTCTTCTTGCCTTCAAGTGAACCTGTAGACACAAGAGTGTGGCCCCTGATAGGTTGACTATGCTGCAGTGGGTGGCCTCATACCCAGAAGTATATGGGCTGCATAAATTGGACTCTCAGATAATTAAAATAAAAAAAAAGAGTGTATGAAATTGAGGTAGCAGGGGTTGGAAGTACGTCTGGGAGAAGTTGAAGAAGAAGTCGAGGTTGAATAGAATTAGCTCCCCACGCATGGATATGCATGAAAGTCTCAAAGAATTGATAAAAATAAACATTTAAAATTAAAGCATTAAAAAGAATATGATTAAGTGGTCTCTTACATCTCAACAATGAATTTAAAAAACTTTTCCCATCACTTTTTAACATGATAAATGGACAATCTGCCTGGAATTCCCCAAGATCAAATAAGACAGTCTTTCAGGTGTCAGACAGCATAAAAAATTCTTTGTTGAAGGAAAATTATTTATTAACTACCTTGGTAATATATAATTTAATCCATACTTTCATTATCCATAAAACAAATTGTGTTTATTCATAAAAAATTGTTTAACCCTAGTTGTTACATTTCTTAATTCACCATCATGTGATAGAACTCTTGCCCCTGAGTTAACTCTTTCCTCTTCCTCTTTCAGCCTATGATGCCAGGAAGTGAGGGATGTGCACAGATGTGGATTCACGTCTTATCGGTGGAACAGACCATTTTCATGTCCTATTCATTCCCTGGTCTTTATCTGTACCCTAGTAGCACCTAAGTGTCTGTCCATTCAAGGATATCCTTGAACTTGGATCTGCCCACCTATGTAAGCCCACTTCCAGAGTCCTGGTGATCATCACTAATGTATCAGACTCCTCTGTGAGAGGCATTGTGCATCTTCTTATCCACTTCCTTATTCATCATCCTGTTTGTGCAGTAATTAGTCATCTCTTTAATGGGTGCTTTCTCATCTTCATTCTGCCAGTTCCCAGTTCCCCAGGGCCGTGGAGAAGGCTTTGTATCCTGTGATCTCTCCAGTGCCAGAGACAATGGTGTGGGACTTAGAATTCAGGAAGACTTCCTTGGCCGGCCTTCATCTGTGGTGAAGGCTGTGGCCTTTGCAAATGTCAAACGAGTGCAGGAACCCAACTCAGTCTCAGGCCCGTGATGTCATTACATTTAAGCTGTCTTGATCTCATGTCATTACATGTAAGCTGTCTTGATCTCAGGGTCAGGTTGAGCTCAGCAACACTAGATTCTTCAGTTCTACCTTATGTGGTATCCTTGTCTTCCTGTTGCAGTTCCCGGGATCTGACTGATGACAGATTTTCTAAGCAAGAGGCTAAGTGTCATGCTTCTGGGTTGCATAACAAAGCCATGGGCAAAATACACAAAGCCCCATCCCAGCCCAGACCCTTTCATTTCTCTTCTTATACCAATCATGTCCCCCTTTTGAGTGAGTCTTTCTAACTATTAGGGCAGTTGGCCAGACATTCTCCTAAAGTATATTTTGCTTAAATGAAAAAGTTCTGTGGCCTTAACCTCTGTAATTCTGTGTCATGTGTAATCACACCCCTGTTAGTGTTCTGTTACTGTACATATCGTATTTGATACAATCAACTTAGACAGCTATAAGGTTAAGTTTTGCATCAACATGTTGGAAGTTTCAGCCAGTTATCTGTAAGCTATCTTGATTTTAAGTCTTAAATGGTGGTTTGAAATAGAAATACCCCCCCACACACACACACACACACAGTCTTAGGCCTTTGAACTCTTAGTCCCCAGAGAGTGGCTTTGTTTTGAGAGGTTTGGGTGGAGGAAGTACATCACTGGGGGCAGGCTTTGAGATTAAAAGCCTTCTGATAGGTTCATATTATTATTTCTGCTTCATGTGTGTGGTTGAGATGTGAGCTCTCAGCTTCCTGCTCCTGCCTTTCATGCCTGCTGCTTCTTGCCAGCTTCCCTGCCATTATGGACACTTAACCTTGGAACCAAAGTCCAAAGGTACTCTTCCTTTTATAGGTTGCTTTTGGTCATGATTTTTAACACAGCAATAGCAAAGTAACTAAAGCAGCTCATGATCAGGTGGCCCTGTTGTTGGGCGTGTGGTAAGGCAACACAAGACAGGGAGAGTGTGGTAAAGCTAACAACTTATTTTGTAGCAAGGATGGAAACCAGGAAGAGACAAATGTTCTACCTTCACTTTTGGGTGCACATGAGAGGTCCCTCTCCTAAGAGTCCCTTTTGGGAGTCTTTTAACACATAGGATTTTGGGGGAACTTTACATGTTCAGCCTACAAAGATGTCATACAAATAACTATAAGAGCATGGAGCATGATAAGCTAGAATATTCTATCTGATGTCACCACTGTCTTCAAAGACTATATTTGTCTGTATTTGTGATCACGCCATCTTCAAGGAATCTGCTTAAGTGTCTCCGTCTGTGAACCAGGCTTACTAGTGTAGTAATAATTTTCTTCCTGGTTACTGGCTCCCCTCAAGGTCCAAAGAACTGTAGCTCTTCACTATGACTGCCTATCCTCTGAATCTTTGAAGAGACTTTCTCTAGCAGTTGGCACCTTGGTGCTTCTCTTCTCTAGCTTTCTTCCAGACTCTGACTGTGTCTCCCCACAGAGCATCTTCAATTCTCATGCACAAGCCTTCGCCTTACAAACTCTTTCTGTGCGAGCATTTCCCTGGTCTTGGGTTTCAATACAATCCTTATAGTGTCAACTCTGTGTCCCCAGCTTTAGCATGTATCCCTTATTCTGTCACTATTTACATTTCTAAGATCAGAATATACCAAAGGTAACTCCCAAGTACTCTCCCATATAATTTTTGTCCCAGTTTATTTTTTAGAAGGAAATTTTATGTGCATGTGGCCCAATATAAGAATGAATCACCTATCAGAAATTTCTAAATTTCAGTAGCAAATGGCTGGTGAGATGGAAGAAATGATTCAAGGAACATTTGTTAGTAAGAGTGTCTGTCCCCAGTGCCCCTGCAGCAGGCTCTAGGTCACATCCAATTCCTTTCTTTGTTCATGCCTTACCCTTTTTTATAGGATCATTTTCATCTCTACCCAGCTCACCATGGCTATGTTCTCAGCAAGTATTTGTCAAATGAATGAGTAAGTACCAGGAGTAGAACCCATTTAAAACTTTTGTAAGGAGATGGATATGACCTCCTGGGGTTGCCAGAGCTTTGAATTCTTGTTTGCTTTGTTCAGGACTCTCCTACAACTTTTGGAAAATATTTGTTTCTGATTTGTGATTTGAGGATGTAAAATTTCTGTGTCGACTTCACCTGACCTCCCTTAGAAGTCCCGTAGAAGCTGAGAGGCCTGTAACTCTCCTACTGTATGCAGCTCTACTCCTTACCCTAATAGGGCTCTTTATGTTCTCTCAGATGGCCGTATAACGCTCTCCCTCATAATGATGTCTGCTTATGTCCTTGTCATCTGTGGTTATGTTAAGTCACTTAGCAAAAGACACTTTGCGGGTGTGAGCAGTGAAGGTCTATCTTCATTGTCAACTTGACAGGATTTAGAATCATCTTAGAGACATCACACTTGGCCTGTGATTTTTTTTTCATAGGCTGGGTCCTAGACTGACCAAAAAGGTAAAGGATTCTGATTAACCTCCGACCCAGTATAGCCAGCTGCCCATGTCCCATGCCTTCCCCGACATGGACTGTACCTTAGTCTGTGACTCTACATAAATACTCCCATCCTTGGTTGTTCTTGTTAGATGTTTGATCTCCATAACAGAAAAAATAATGGCACAGGACTAATTAAAGATATTGAGATGAGATTAAGTAGTGGGCCCAATATAAGCACAGGCATCTTTATAAGGGTAAAAGGAGGCAAGAAAGGGAGAGGAGATGAGATGAGATGAGATGATGGAACCAGAGTTTGGAGTGATGCCATTATTGGAATAGGTCCACATGCCAAGAAATGAGGGCATCATCTAGAATCTGGAAAAGGCAACAAACTCGAATCTCCCTTGGAGCTTCAAGAAAAAATACAACCCTGCCAACACATTGATTTTAGCCACGTGAGTTCCATTTTTGCCCTTGTGACATCTATCACTATAAGGCAATAAATTTAGATTGTTTTGATCCTCCAAGTATTAAAGCATCTATTAAAACCTAATAATACTTGGAGCCAAACATCTCTTCCATCACATCATCCCTGATCCTGGCCTGCTCTGCTCATCCATCTATCTCAGCTCGTACACGCAATGCCCAGGGCCTAGTAAGGTATTCTGACTTCTTACAATACCCCACTCTGTTCTCAGACCCTGAACCCAGTGCAACTCTCTAACCACACCCAATGTGTCCCAAAACTCCTGACCATATAATTCTTTCCAGGGGCATTGATAGCCTTGAACATAAAATGGATACAGAGGTAGGTAGGTAGGTAGGTAGGTAGGTAGGAAGAGAGAGAGAGAGAGAGAGAGAGAGAGAGAGAGAGAGAGAGAGAGAGAGAGACCTTTATTGTTTTCTATCCATGGGGCTCTATATGTCTTAACTGACTGTTACATATCACCAATCTGTGTCCTTTCAAGTTTCCTTCCTAACTATGTCTGAAACCCATTCATGTCTCTCCAGCCACATCATCGCTACTGAGAATAGACCCATGCAAGCTGTCCTCTGACCTCCACGTGCTTGAAGCACTCATGTACACACACACACACACACACACACACACACACACACACACACACACACACCACACCACACTGTATTTTTATATGACATATAACTAAACACAAGGTAAGATTGACCATAAAGAGATAAACCAGTCATGGTGGCTCACACTCAGGAGGCTGAAGTAGGAAAATTGCTGTGAGTTTGAGGTTCGCTTGAGCCACAGAATGAGATCTCAATAAATAAAAAAGTAGGAAAGATGAATGGATACAGAAAATGTGGTACGTTTACACAATGGAGTACTACTCAGCTATTAAAGACAATGATTCATGAAATTCTTAGGCAAATGGGTAGAACTAGAAAATATCATCCTGAGGGAGGTAACCCAGTCACAAAAGAACACCTTCAGTTGGATTATGTCTGATCTCCAGTTATTCTGCCTCTAACTGGTCCTCAAACCTAACAAACCCAATCTGAAATACAGGATACTGTGGCTTTAAAAAAAACTCCTGCGGTTTCTCACTGTTCGTAGTCAGTCCATTCACAGTCTTGATGAGTAGCCCTACTCATCCAGGCAGTGTCCCCCCAACTTACCTGACACAGACCATTCCTTTTCCCCAAAAGCCTGCTTTCCAAAGTTGTACTGAACCACTCTTGTTTTTCCAAATGAATTTTGACATAAGTGTCACTCACTCCAAGGTTTTTTCGTGCCATTCTCCCACACAATAACTCTGTCTCTCACCTTCCTCTTTATCTGATGCTACTGCGTGCCCTTCAGATGTAATCTAGGCCATTACTTTTCTGAAAAGTCCCACTCTATTTCGCATCCTGCCACCTTGGCTCAGCATCGAGAAGGGCTTTTCTTTTGTGGATCAACCTGCAGTTACCTCTGCTCTTTCTCATGTCACCAGCTACTCAATTGTCTTTCGTTATTTTTCAGCAACCAGCCTGTAAACACCTAGAGGGAGGCACCTATCTATTTTACTCTCCAAGCCCCAGGCATTTTTGCAGAATCAACTAAATATATAATTCTATTTCTAAATCCCTTCTCTCCATTTTTATCGTCATTACCCATTTGAGAGCTCCTCATGCATTCTAACTGGAGACAGACTTTGATTTAATAACATCATCATGCACATTTGTTAGGTAGTTCATATTGTTTACTCAGATTGATAACCTGTGTTCGGCATTCCAGGGCTTATGGACAAGAGGCTTCAATCTATTATCAGTTCAGTATTAAACCATTCTCAACCTTCCTTGCAATTCCAGGGATCCTCTTCTGGCGCAAGTTGAAGTCACACAGGTGTGTATGTTTCCTGAAACACCTCAACCTCACCACCAGCAAGAGAGGCAAGGAACCCACTCACAGATCACTATGACCAGGCCTGAAACCTCAGGCCTCCTGGAGAGTGGAGGAAGCCTCTTCCTTGCACCACCCACTCCAATTGTTGTGAACAACACTGACTACAGTTTTGTGTCCTACCACCAAGGGAAAAGAAATAAACAAGACACTTCAAAAGAGTCCTTCTGATTAAACTAATCATGAGATTGATGGTAGTCCCTTTGCTGGTAGAATGAACAGTGGAAGAGAGCCATAAACCTTAGAAACATTTCCTTGACTTTCATGGAATACATGCTATGTGCTTGAGAGATGACAAGAAAATTATTAGCACTTGTTTGTGTATTTGTGTGCATATATGATGTGCTTGTGTGTGTGTGTGTGCGCGCGTGCGTGCGCATGCCCACGTGCAGCTTTTCCATGGGCACTGGAGACTTGAACTCAGACCCTCTTGCTTGCACTGTTATCCACTAAATCATCTCTTCAGCCCTCATTGGAGCTTAAAAGTAAGTGTATTCATTATTAATAGCAGGATTGATTTTCAGGACTTTTAAGAAACCTACATATGTATGAGACGCATGGGCGCATGAAACTTTAAACACAATGACATCTCTAAGGGCTTAGGACTGTCCATACTAAAAGGACTAGCACGTTTATTTCTTTGTTTTGTGTACAGTAGGTTGGGAGGTGTGTGCTACTATATACATGTGGAGAGTAGAAAGCATGGTCCTAGTAGTTGAAATCTGGTCTTTAGACAGGAAAGGAAGTGACTTTAACTAGTGAGCTATTTTGGCAGTCCAGACCTGGCTATATTCTATATTTTGAAAATATTCTAGTTAGAAAAGTAAGATCCACACTGCTGCCTCCTTTCATTTTTTTTCATTTTATTTTTAATGTGTGTGTGTGTGTGTGTGTGTGTAGTTGTGAGCCCAGTAATATATATGCTGATCTCAAACTCAGGTTCCCTAGAAGAACAAGAAGTATTCTTAACTAATGACCCATCTCTCTAGCCCTAACATTCTGTCGTGTGTGTGTGTGTGTGTGTGTGTGTGTGTGTGTGTGTGTATGAGTGTGCACAAATTGTGTGTATGTGGAGGCAAGAGAACAACTTTGGGTTCTTTCCCATTCACACCCCATCTAATTTTTGAGCCAGGGTCTCTTAATGAACCCATAGCTCGCTGATTAACTCGGCTGGTTGGACAGCAAACTGCTGTGATTCTCCCGACTCCTCTTCAAAGCTAGGATTACAGGCACTTGAGATCATACCTGGCTTTTCACACAGACCTGGGGACCCTAACTTGGGACTTCACACTTGCACAATTGCTTTACCAGGTGAGCCGTCCCCCCGGCCCTGACCTGTGCTACCTCTAACATTGTCCCATCCTATTAGTTTCACTGTCTTCGACTTGCATGAAAGTGTGTTAGCTTGCTGATTGTAGGAAATTTTAATCCGATATTTTCTAAATTCCGTACAATAAAAATCTGTTTTCTCATTGAAAATAGTGTTCCCGGACACATAATATTTAGAAATGCCCACGGCACTGTGCGACTGGAAAGATTTAGTGCATATATACAAAGCAAAGGTCCTAAGACATAGTAAAGAATTTTGCTCAGTGTTTTTCCTCTCTTCCTTTCCCTCACTTCTATAACCATGGACAAGGCTTTCCTCTGCAGAGATTATCAGTCTATAATGAGAGCTAACCTGAGAAAACATTCTGATAGAGGCAAGGACACAGGTAGCAAGGAGAGAGGAGGCTGGGTGTGGGGGCACCGCCCGGTGATTACTACAGGTGCCCAAGCTCATGGCATTCTAGATGTTTTTCCTCTAGAGATGGCCACTCAGGCAAAACCCACTGCTTAAAATAACAAATTCAGGACAGGTCCTGAAAGACCCACCTGACCTCCCTAATCACATTTCCTTATAACCCACTTCCCTAAAGACACATTGCAATCTTACTTGCTTGCTCTTACTTTATTTTTTTAAGGTTTATTTTATTGATCTTAATCACATGTATGTGTGTATGTATCTGTCTCCGTGTGTGGGCACATGTGAGTGCACATTTCTGTGGAGGCCAAAAGGGGGCACCAGGTCCCCTGGAACTGGAGTTGCAGATGGCTGTGAACTGCCATGTTGGCAGTGGGGACTGGACTCTGGTCTTCTCCAAGAGTAACAAAGCGCTGTTATCCACTGAGCATCTCTCCAGAGAGGCTGACCCGTAGGAATCACGGTTTGAGTAGGGAGGCTCACCCATCCAATGCCAGCAATGAGCAGCGCTGCTTCTCCAGTGATGCATGCTGTCTGTGTGATGGGATGTGACGTCCACACAGTCAACCCTCTTTTTCCTTAGTGCTCCAGTATACGCTAACTGATCCAAGGTGCTTGTCAGAGTAACCGTAAAGTGGCTCAGTCTTCCCCCTGGTTCACACAGTAGATATGCCAATGCACAAGACAGGCTCGATGTGGTTGTGTAGATGACATGTGCAGGCTCTTCTGGGCATAGCTGTAAGGTCAACAAATTGGAAAAGCCACAACTCACCTTTGGGAAAGATTAAATACACTGACATCCTCCAAATTGATTTACCTAGATCAGACCACATGTTAATGAGGCAGCCAAGTTACTCCAACTCATGACTACTATTCCAAATGCAAGGGTATGAACATGAAGAGGTGGGGCTATTCACACGAGTGTCACTGACCTGGCTCTTCCACCACACTGCCTGATCCCGAGTCCTCAGAGAGCCTTTTAATTGCTGCCATCCAAACAACATCTGCAGAGCATATATGCCAAGAAACTGAGGGGGGTTCTTTTATTCTGTTCCCCAAAACCTCTGAATGGAAGAGCACAAGCGCTCTTGGCTGGCAAGCACAAGTACTTAGATTTTTTTCTGTGTTCAGACATTTCTAAGCACTCTAAGAATTCCTATTATTTGAAGGGTGTCCTTGAAAAATGCCTCTCACTTTCCAAGCTTGAGTCCTCAGAGAATATGAAACATTATTTGTACCACAGTTGCACGGTTCTACTGAAGCCCCACTCCATCCAAACTGTGACACTGGAACTAAGACTCTCATTAGGTTTACCCATAGCAAGACATGAAGTTCATCCCCTTATCAAAGGATGGTACGGGCATGTTTCTAGGATAACTCACACACAAAACATTTTTGCAGAAATCATATAATGCACCTTTCCTGCAGGTAATAGCAAAATAAGAAGCAGGAAGTAAAGATTTTGAGGAGGCTTGGCAGTTAGTTGAGTCAGTAAAGCTGTGCAAGCATGAGAACCTAAGTTTCCATTCCAGCACCCACATAAGAAGCTGGCCAGGGGACCAGAGAGAGGTGACATCATGGACCAGAGGTTGGTTCTTAGCACCTGAGTGGGATGGCCTGTAACTGTCTGCGGCTGCAGCTCCAGAGGATGCTATGCCTCTGGCCTCTGAGGGCGCCTGCGATCGCATGCCCATACACATACAGAGACACAGACGCATCCACACAATTAAAATTGTATCTTAGAAATCAGTCGGGCAAGACAAGAAAGATTCTAGTCCACACATGTACCAGAGATGATGCGTGTGCTTCAGTGTCAACTGCCCAAGGAATTCATCTTCAGACAAAGCAGCTGGGGAGGATAAGAGATGGAGCCAGCAGCTGGTGTGTCCACCAACTTAGGGGCCACACGGAAATCTGAATCTCAAATGATTCCTACACATGACGAAGTGCCTTCGCTTGATTTCTTTCAACAAATAACAAAAACGAATACAAAAAGAAAGAAAGAAAGAAAGAAAGAAAGAAAGGAAGAAAGAAAGAAAGAAAGAAAGTAAGGAAGAAAGAAAGGAAGAGAGAAAGAAATCATTCTTCTATGTCCAGACCATACTAAAACCTGGACTAGGCTGGATTTGGCCTCCAGCTCATAGTTTACTGATCCCCACTGTTAACTCATAACTTTGATAATATGATCTGTTCATTTCCATTTCCTTTGGAGTTCCTTATTGACATCAGGTCTTCCCAGATGAATGGAGGAGATCAATGGAACCATGAGACGCACATAGAACAATTAAATAGACCCAGTGCAGGAAATTCCAAACTGTACTTTTGTAGATAGAAGGAAAAAAAGATAAGAACCAATTGTATTTCCCTTGGAGAATTGCTTTGAGAAATTCTACTATACTTTTCTCATATTTTAATGTTTTTTTTTTTCAGAAAAATACTCTCAAATTACTCATTTTGGGATTTCTTTTCTAACAAATGAATATTCGTCCCTCCTTTTGGCTATAAAGCTGAAATAAAAGTCACTATTTCTATATGTTGTGTTAATTTAATTTAATCTACACGAAAAATTGTATCAGCATCAATTTCTTTTCATTCAGGGATTTGCCATTTAGAAGCGGGACATGGGCTGGAGAGGTGGCTCAGGGTATATTCGAGTACTACTCTTCTGGAGGGTGCAATTCAGGTGACTCAAAACTGCCTGTGACTCTAGCTCTGGGGGATCAATGTCCTATTTTAGCCTCTATGGGCACTTTTACATGTGTTGTATACACACACACACACACACACACACACACACACACACACACACACAAAATACAAAAAAGAAAACGTTGTAAAGTTAAAAAAAATCAAGAGCAGCCGACTTTTTGCCTTCTCTCCTGTGCCTTAGCCGCTCTATGAACAGGTTCTGCTACTCAGAGGTCAATTCAAACCTCAGCTCTTTGGCTACAGAACTCTGAGTTGGACCTCCTGTGTGGATTCAGGGCAAAGCAAAGTTCTTGGATTCTAAATATTTGCTGGTAAATGTTGCTCCACCAGCTACTGGGAAATTGGTTCCAACAGGTTGGGCAAAGCCTGCTAACCAAACAGTGTAGCCATGAGGACCCTGGTCAGGACCCAGCCTGTTTTTTACTTTCCTTGAGCCTTGTGCAAAGTCAGCTTGTCCTTAGCCATCCCCCCATTGTCACCCTGTTGTGGTATACGACATGTTTGCCTGTGCAGTGACATCTGTAAGCTTGCGTGCGAGTGTATTTTGTGACAGGCTCGCTCTGCACCGAGGGCCTGCCCAGGTCTTTGCACGTTCACCATGTAGGCCACTCTGCTCTTTGTAGCCTTTCTGTCTGGAAGGTAGCTAAAAGCAACATCCCTCTAATGGGACTGTAAGCCCTCAGAGCGAAGGAGGCTGTAGGACTCAGAGCTTTCTTAAAGCAGATCCAACTCCTTAAAGGGAAAAAAAAATCTTAGATTTCAAAACCCTTTCTCCTGCCCCGAGCCCACACCCCCAAATCAGACAGGCCAGATGTTTGTGAAAACTGCAGTTTCCACAATCAAAGGTACAACATTTACCATAGCTTTTATCAAAGATTTCAATTCCCCTCATCTTAAGGAAAATGACCCTTTTATTTTGTTGTGGACATAAAATTATGGCCCTGGGAAAATTGGAAGCATTTCTGTTGAGGGAAATCAATTCTCTCACTGCCGTATATGATCAACATGTCATGGCCATCACCCAGATAATAACAGCCAAGTACAAGTAAAACGGCTGGTAATACCGGCTACAAAGGTAGAGAAGACAGAAGCGAGAGAGCACCCCCTTCCCCCCACCCAAGTCATGCTTACAAAAAAAAAAAGAAAGAAGATTAAAACTCCTCCATGGGTTATTTTTGTCCTTTCATTTTCTCCCCCCACCCCCACACTCGCTTCCCTTTGCAGGAGTATAAGTATTTTATTTTGTGTACGAATCTGCCAAAGCATTAATGAAAACTGTAGACACGTGTCCTTCCTGGAAAAGAGTAAGCACTTTATGTGTAAACCACGCTGGCTCCTTTTCAATCATCCTGTTAATGGGTGGCTAATTGTCAAAAGATGTGACCAGCCTGAGATGACCCAAGAGTGTGTTTAGGTAGAAGGCAGAAGGGAAAGTGGAGAAGCTGAGTCTTAATTTGGATCCTGCAAACAAAAGGCGGCCTCCCATCTGACCTCACTGCTGCAGTGTTAATGGCTCTCTCCCTATTTCCCCCCCTACCACTTAGCATCCTTTGTGCCCCACCCTGGGAAGCTTCCCGGCAGAAGTGTACATTAGCAGAACTCTACAGTTACAAAATGCAGCTTACTTCAGACAAGGGGGTGGGAGGGGGACCTTCAGAATGATTAAGTGTTCCTTGGACAAACACATCCACGGCTGTAAAAGTGCCATTTTTATTTCAGGCCGGCCTCTCAGTGATGTCCCTACCATGGTCACCCAGTACAAAGGAGTGTTGGACCCAGGTTGTTGGGGACCCTATGTACAATCTTCCCTTTCCCAAGAGAGCTTCTTCTCTCTCACATGAGAATGTGGGAAACTGAAACTGTGTTCACTCTTGCCAAGGCTGCGTCCCAGGAAGCAGCAGACAGAATTCTGGCAGAGGTTCAAATATTTTAAATGATCCAACCGTTTGTAAACACTATAGAATGAATCTTGTTGTTTGGGAAGGAGAGTGCATACAAAACTGAGAGGAGAAACTAATCAAAGAAATCCAGGCTGAGGAATTCTCATAGTCATGGTCATGCATGGGATATATATTATAGAACTATTGTTGTTAGTGTTGTTGTTGTTGATGATGATGATGATGGTTGTGGTGGTGGTGATAATAATGATGATGATGATGGTGGTGATGATGGTGGTGGTGATGGTGATAAACAACCTTCCAAGCTCATGAAAATATACCAGTTGAAACTGGCTGGTATGTTTTGCTTCATATGCTTTGCAATCTAACTTCCATTCAAACCTTGGAACCTATGCAAAGATGAAAGGAGAGAGCTGACTACAAAGTTGTCCTCTAATCTTCTCCACATGTACTCTGACACACACACACACACACACACACACACACACACACACACACAATTTCAAAGGCAGAGCATGGTGGTATACACCTTTCATCCCAGCACTTAGGAGGCAAAGGCAGGTAGATCTCTGTGAATTTCAAGGCCAGCCTGGTCTACATAGAAAATTCCAGATCAGGCCGAGCTCTCTCACAAAACAGTAAATGAACAAACAGACAAACAATTTAACAGAAAAAATATATATATAACCAGGTCAAAACCCTCTGTGACTGAAGGAGAAATATTTAGTACCACACTTCCTTGTGTGTAAGGTAGTTCACTGGGCACTGAAGAGCCAGCAGATGTTTTAGCTTTTTTAGCTATGAAAAGCCCACATCACCCTGTTCCTGACAGCAGTGGTCTGTGCTGCCCTTCTGGACTTCAAAACACCTTATGCTCTTATTTCCAGAGAGTCACCAAGCCATCTCTAGACAATGCCTGATGCTAATGGCATCTGTGCCAGCTATGCCTCTCACTGTTATAACTGAATACCTGACAGGGAGTGACTTAAAGGAGCAAAGGTTTATTTCATCTCATGTTTGTCCACTGTGGCAGGGAAGGCACGGCACAGAGTGGCTGGTGACTGCTGACACAAGACGGTGAGGCCAACTACTCAGACTCTACAAACCAGAAAGGAAAAGAAAGCCAGGTTAGAACTGGGACCAGGACCATGCCCCTAGGGACCTACTTTGTCCAGCAAGGTCACAGCTTCTGAAGTTTCCACAGTGTCCAAGAGCATAATCAGCTGGTGATCAAATGTTCAAATACAGATGCCTGCGTGGACAGTTTGCATTCAACCCCCTGGCTCCAACGGAGGTTAGGGCAGGATACCTTCTCACCACTAACTTGATAACATTTTCTTCAAAATGTGCGTTTTCACATGCTTTGGATAGGTGTGTGGTTGTCTTAAATTTATCTAAAGATAAGCTTAAGTTGTTTTTGTTTATTTTTAGGACTTCTCATAGCATTTTTTCATTTACACATGTGTGTATGTGTGTCCGTATACTTGTTCTCACAATGACATGTGCAGGTGCACACATGTGAAGCTCAGAGTTCAAATTAAAAGAGTTGGTTCTCTTCTTCCACAGTGTAGGTTTCATGGATCTAACTCAGATCCTCAATGGGTAGCAAGACCCTTTACCTGCTGAGTTACCTCACCAGCCCCCCCTTTAAACAGTAAGAAGAGTCCAAAGAATTCCTCTCCTGGCCCATTTCCCATCCACTCTTCCCAACGAGGGGTTGAGCCAGGTCAGGATATAAACCCAAGTCAGAAGAACCCTGCTTCCTCTTAAGGATACTCTGCTAGCTGTGCCCACTAATCCCCGTGGCTGTGAAGCTCACACTGACCAGACAGCAGCAGAGACCATGTGTTGTAAATGATCAAACTCAGAGGCTTATTGGAGTGGAATGGGTGGGAGAGGCGTTCAAAGAGCACTTCCTGTCGGTTAGTAAAAGCACATCAATAAAATAGATCAATGACTGCTTGTTTTCTAGGAATCTGCTTCAGATTCAGCAAAAGTCTCCTTAGTTATGCTACATTCCTGATAGAATGGACTAGAAAGAATATGGCTTACATTAGCATAAAATATCTTCAATATGACTGTTTCTCTAGGATGCTGTGGCTTTCCCCATGGACCAAAATGCAGAAGAAGAAAAAAAGTAAGAGATGACTCAAGCCATGTTTAAATAACAAATAAGAAAGGCATGGTGTGGAGAGGTATGAGACTGAATAAATTGTTTAATTAGAAAGTTCAGTTAAGATGCAGATTTTGAAGGATCTTTTAATAAGCTCCATAAAATAAAAAAAAAATTTCTGTGGCTTTTTTTGTTTTTTGAGGCAAACAGGACGGTGGATAATATGCATTGGTTTACACAATTTGAGTTGTCCATAACAGAATGAAGGTTGTGTTCTTCTTTAACACTGTGGACTCTTGACTGTCATGTGGAAATTTGTTTCAAATACTAAACCTTCCATCTCAATTGTGGGGGGGTGGGGGTGGAGTAGCTGTTTAAGGCACAGGATGTTCCCTGTAGGGAAGCTCATTGAATCAGAAGCTGAACAATTCAGTAAGTTCAGGAAGTTCCTGAAACTGTGTGGAAAATGCTCGGACTAACTGAACTACCAGAAAAAGACACCTTCCAGCCTGTCCACCTACCTGAAAGCTGTGCAGTGAGCTTCAGGGAGCCAGCATTCCATAACCATTACCCATGCTGAGGTGGACATTTGTGACACAGATGTCTTTGAGTCATTTTGTTCATGTAAGTAATCCCTTACCCATACCCTTCTAAGTAACCCACCCCCAAAATCATTGGTTCACTAAGTTGGACTTTAGAGGTATCCATATTTTTGTGTGTTGTTTCTCTCTCTGCGGTTTGTAGTTTTTTGTTTTTGTCTCCCTAGGGAAAGTGTCACATAACACTGACATCTTTGATAGCATATAATTTTCAGATTAACTTTGCTCAAAACTTATGTTCAAGTGTCCCTGCACTAAAGTACCAGCTCCCCTCAATGCTTCCTCCTCATTTCATAGCTGGACATTGGATGACAACAAAAAACTCTTCAGTATGAGGTCCCTTTCTGTTGTGATTATTTCACAGTGTTCATTGTCAATTCTTCATCAACTTCATACCTTAATGATTTTAATAGCTGACAAGTGTTTTGGGTTGAATGAGAAATGTCCCTTGTAGTCTCATATATTTGAGCACTTGGTCTCCAATTGGTGACACTGTTTAGGCATGGTATGAAACTTTTAGAAAATGGAGCCTTGTCAGAGGAAGTGAGTCACTGAAGTGGTCTTTGAAGTATTGTAGTCTGGCCTCACTCCCTGTTTGTTCTTTCTCTCAGCTCCTTGTGTTTGTGTCAGGGTGAGAGGTGGGATGAAAAGTTGTTAGTTATCTTCCTAAAAGCCAATCTGGTCTTATCTTCTTGCTGTCATGCTATCTACAGCATGATGGGCTGCATCCTTTCTGGAATTATAAGCCAAAATATCCCCTATCTCTCTAAAGATGCTTTGTACAAAAAAACAAAAACAAAACAAAACAACAAACAAACATAGCAACAGAAACATAATTGACACACCATGCAATCACATGGATTGTTCTTTCTATCCTACATGAAATAGAGCAACTTGAACCTCTATCGAGCCAGATGACTTGTGTTCTAAAAAACTGCAACATTATATGCTCAAGTTATAAGAATATTCTTCCTCCAGTACCTGAAGGATTGTTCCACAATTCTTACCATCTCACTGACTCCCAAATCACTTCTTTGTGCCTTCCTGTGTTATCATTCACCTTCTCTTCATTAGGTTCCTACAGAAACCTATTTGCCCTCTTACTGTCCCAACTCCATAATGAGGGTAAAGCAAGTGAAACAGTGGATTTGTATCTGGAAGCCCTGTTCTCTGTTTGGCTGGGTCTTTCTGTTCATTACATTCTCCTGGTGTCCTCCTTACTTCAGTCCTAACCTTGTATGCCGACTAAGCACAGTGCATTTTTTTTTGCCTTTTGTGTTTTTTTCTTCAAAGCCCTATAATGTCTATGATCTGCCATTATCCTATCAGTTCTTCAAGAAACTGGCCTTATTACTTTTTCTACTCTACAGAATGAAGTAGTTTAAAATTGCTCAAAAAATTGGCATTAGGGGTATCATAGCCAGAACCTATTGTAGAGTATTATAGATATTTGTGGAAGGTCCTCCTGAATGCTAGGGAGCAGCCTCACTGTAACAAGAAAGGTCTTTCTTCCTTTCCAGGCTGCATCCTAACTTATTTTCCAGTGCTAATTATTTCATTTATCAATGTTTTCCCCCATGCTTGTATATAATTCACCATTCGCCTTTCAAGTGTTTATTGGTGTTATAGTCTCTAATTTTCCTTTTTGGGTATTATTGGCTGAATAGATTGGCCATTCTCTCAGGTGAAGTCCCTATGATAAGTAAATTCTGCATTCTTAGAGGGTCTGAGCTTATTATGTTTTATGTTATTTCTATTTCATGTATTTGTGTGTGTGTGTGTATGTGTGTGTGTGTGTGTCTGTGTGTGTCTGTGTGTGTGTGTGATGCATATGGCACAGTCCATTGTGGAGGTTCAACAACAACTTGTAATAGTTGGCTCTCTCCTTCCACCACATGGATCCCACATGTCACATACAAGTTGTCAAGTGTGGTAGCAAACACCTTTATCCATGGAAGCCATCTTGCTGGCATAGAACTGCAAAGTTTAGAGACATTCTCATTTTTAGTCAGCTTTCACAGATGAGGAAGCTTCATCGGAAGGGATACTAGCTACGTTTATTTATTGGAGACAGAGAGTCTACATTTGAGCCGCTATGCTGTTATTTACTTGGTGACAAAGAATAAATTGTGTAACTCTTTGCACAATTTGCCTTCCTTCACTGCAAAGTTTCCAGAGATTAAAAATCAGAGCAAATCATGAAGGATACAAGCCATTTTTTGCCTGATAAATACCCACTATAATCATTTTGGCAAGCTTGAGACTAAAGGGCCCCTGTGCCCGCTCTGGTAGAAGAAGGCATCTGGCCTGGCTTTGTACTTTGAACTCCTTCTGCTGTTTGGAATTGCCATTTTGCCAGCTGCACTTCATCCAGCACTGATGAGGTGGTTCAGTGTTTGTCTTTGGCTACAGCCTGGTCCTTGTGAAATCTCTCCTGATCTAGGACTTCATCTTCCCAGATTGTGAAGCCCAGTGGCTTCTGAAGCAGTCATGTTTCAAGTCCCTCCACACACAGTGTCACAAAACTATTAAATAGGGAGAGATAGAAGGGACTTGGGGTGGTCATATCTGGGGACTATCAGGAATCCTGCATTACCTGGTCTGTTAAATGCTTCAATGTTATTGATTTGCCTCTCACACATCTGACTCCTAGGGCAGAAACATGATGTGATCCCTGCAGCAGGAGCCGAAAGCGTGGCACTGTAGCAAGAACAGGTTTCCAGTTACTCAAAAACACTACAGGGCATGCTAGGAGCTCACCGCAAATGAAATCAAGGCATTGTTTTGCTCCTAAAGCTTTAGAAATCAGGAGAAAGAAAACACATCTTTTTTTTTAAAAAAAAATGGAAGCAACAGCTTCAGGGAACAGATGTGTGTGTGTGTGTGTGTGTGTGTGTGTGTGTGTGTGTGTGTAATCCTTATGACATGTATACATGAAATTTGAAAATGACAATTTTATCAGATCTGTATGCTGGCATCTCTAAGTATCAAAGGTAGCTTAGATCTTTGAACTTTCACTGAGTGAGACGCACTTGCTGTAAGCAGTACAGAGACAGAAAAGAACACCACACAGATTTTCCAGCCTCCCTCGTGGTTCTCTTAGTTGCTGCTTCTTATGATAACGGACATTTTGCATGTTGGTGGCGTGCAAATGAATTTTTTTTATCTTTATATAAACCAACTACAGCTATAGTGTACAGATTTTAAGGTATTATCCTATCAAATTTCGACTTATTATTTGATAGTTTTCTGATTTTTTTCAGACAGTTTTATATAGCCTAGGTTGGCTTCTCACTCCCTGTACAGCTGAAGACAGATTTGAGCTCTGGATCCTCTGCCCCACCTCCCAAGTGCGCCATTACAGGTATGCACCGTCATATCTGATTTATGATCATATCACTGGTAACAGAACTCAGGGCTGACTGCATGTGAGGCAAACATTCTACTGATTGAGTCACACCCACGGGCCAATTATTTGATGCTTTATTCAATAAACGTATTTATTTGATGCAAACAAAGGCTTGGAATGAAGCTCTCTCAGGCTTGTACAAGAATGGCCTATTCTTTCTGGTTCTATGGTGCCTTTGTACCTGGCTGTGCTGAGCTTGGAGTGTATGCCTCCGAGTGTGACCTCACTCACTGGGAAATGTGTCTCTTCAGGAAGAACCAGGTTCTTGCTTCCCAGCAACACGGCTTAAGTAAATGCACAACTCAGACAGTCAACATTACTGTCGCAAAAAAATCTTTCCCTGTGTCACATCATCACACATTTGTCATTAGGGAGCTGCACACTCAGGCATGTCATAAATATTTGGTCTACGTAGACCCAGTTTGACCTTCTTGTGAGACAGCAGGAAAAAAAAATCTTATCTTCGTCCTTGGAAAATGTACAATTAAATGAAGGGAAAGTTTGAATGTGGCCTCTGAGAGACTTTGTTTCCCTGAAAACAAAATCATTTTGTTCTAGTCAATCAATAACCCTACATGGTAAATGTGAATCGCAGGCTCAGAACGAGGTTATCGGCCATAACATTTCTTAGCACTTTCATAATGTTATCAGGAATTAGAAGGTAACACTTATCAAATATTTACAACCTGTGTGGGACACAGCACAGAGTAAATACACGATCCTGATAATATCCAAGCTGCATTTTAACACAGATGCAAAAAAATCTCAGAAATGTTTGCTTTGCAATGATGTATTCTTTACTCTGTAAAAATTTAACTCTAGTGATGCTCTAGTGACAGGTGGAATGGGTCACAGGACAGCAAAGGCATCTCAGGTGAAAGGTCAGGACCAGCACAGAAAGATACACCCCAGACTGCACAGCTTGCCCATGCCAGGGAAGAAGGATCCTAATACCAGCATATATTGAAAATATGAAGCAAATACCATTTATTTCCATCCATTGTATATGGAAGGCATATAGTAACACAACACACACACACACACACACACACACACACACACACACACACACACACTAAATAGCCCAAGTTCTATGAGCAACTCCATTCTCCTTTGTGTAGCCACTGGTGACATTTGTTCAATTCCATGGAAACAGAAACATTTATTTTTCTCCTTTCACAGCCTGGACAGTTTGCTTCTGTAGAGAGTTCACTCACAATCTCGTCCCTCACAGTAGATCTCCTATTAGACAGGGGCTGGGTGGTGGGAGAAAGAAAAGAAAGAAAAGAAAAGAATGGAGAAGACTAAGGTAGAGAGGATTAACCAGAAAAATAAGAACCCCACAGCCCCAATACCCCAACCCTTACAACCTTGATCTGCCAAAGTAATGACCAGGAGCTCTACTGCATGCTGCTGTCTCCTCTCTCTCTATCTCTTTTGGGCCAAGTCTGGAGGACAGAACTTGGCAGGATTTGAGTGGGTGTAACTGGATAATAAGACATGGCTATTGTGGTCTGACAGGTCGAGGACAATGAAATATAAATTTCCAAAATAAAATAACTACTTGAAAATAAATTATGTTGGTAGGGCATGCGTGCACGTGCGTGCGTGCGCGCGCGCACACACACACACACACACACACACACACGTATAGATATATGTATAGTATATATGAGTGCATGTTTTTCAGATCTCAGCCCTTCAATCTGAGAATTGTTCTGAGTCAATATCAAAGATGTACCACAACTAAAAATTCAAGTTTGCAAGGATCATTAGAAATAAGGACAGATGGTCTTAAAGAACTCTACCAAACATTTTCCTTCTAAAATAATAAAGAATTTGTGCATTCTTTTCAAGTATGCAAAAAGAAATTTAAAGCTAAAAGAAAAACAGAATTCTCTCTCTCTCTCTCTCTCTCTCTCTCTCTCTCTCTCCTCTCTCTTTCTCTCCCTATTACCTATCTAATATAAATTTAGCATTCAGATATGTCTTTAATACTGCATGTCATGATGGGTAATTATTTTTATTTATATATGTATGAGAAAATAATAAAATATAGAGCACCGTAAGCTTTGAAACCAGGCTGTAAAATACAAACCATTTGCCATTCATCACACTGCAGAGTTAATGGCAATTTGCCCTGTATAAATACGAATGAGAAGAGAGAGTCTTATAACTAATTGACTTCCTGCCCCCGGCACTCAAACATCTTTCTGCAACTCTGGATCTGTCCCTCCAGGATACCACTGCCAAAATGATCAACACAAGGAGCCCAAATAACAATTTATTCTGCCCAAAGGACATTGTGCCCCAAGTCTCCTGGCCAGATGAATTGGCACAATTACATCCTTCTCTCTTGCTTTGCCCCCTCAAGATATCCAAGGTATCAGGGCTTTACATGTGTGATGATTCAGGGCAGAAAATCTGCTAAGAAAGAAGACAGGACTGGGAGCATCTGCTTAGAGTCTCAGGGACAAACTGATGGAGCACAACACGACCTCCCTCCCCCTACTACCTCAAGACTTCACTGCCCCTCAGGCACAGCCACAGATCAAGTGGAGGGTTAAATCCTTTCCTGGCCCCTCAAACAAATGTATTGACATTAACCAACAATGACCTCGAGTTAGCCAATTTCAAGATTCCTTTTTCCACCTATACCTCCCCAACCCCTTAAGTACCAGTTCTTTGAAGAACTGCATACGAACATCAGACTAATACAACTGCGCTCGTGCGGCTCAGCCCAAAGCAGCTGGGCTCACAGGGAAACAGCACCTTCTGCTTGAGGATGTACGGTTGCTCACTTGTCTTCGTGTGCTTGCGATTATTTCTATTTGCTGGGCCTCTTGTGTCCCCCAAACTCTCCTTCCTCTTGGTGGACGTATTTTATACAGAAATTGCTTTTTACAAAAGCTTTTTACTTAATTGTGTTTGCAAGTCAGATTCACTCAGTTCAGGGGGGGGGGGTGGGGTGGGGTGGGGGTTTCTTCTAGGGAAGGCCACTGCTTATTTGAGGTGATGCAGCAACAAGTGGCTATCTCCTGAAAACACGTCTCTCAATGCAAACTGGATCAAGGGGGTAATAGAATATAGAGTGAGACCTGCAAAAGAAAGGGGGTTGCTTCTTCAAACAGGCTCAGACATATTCTCTCATCTTCAGCCCCTGCCCCCCCACAATGGTGCTCACATATTGGACAAATGACTGAGGCCTGTGGAGTATTCCCCAGTGCTTTTAGATAACAATATCTAAAATATTCTGCAGCTTCCTGCCAGGGAATTACTCGCTACCAGCCTTTAACTGCCATTAGAAAAGATAATGCTGTTACTTGGTCAGAGAGGAGGTAGGTAGAAAAATACATGTCAAATAAAATTAATGAGTGGATGTTTACTTGGACTGAGTTTCTTCACTGGGTCCTAACATGAACATAACAATAGGATCATATATACTAAGGCTCTTTGTGACAGAGCAAAACATAACTGCTTACTTGTGAGCTCCAACTAAGAAATCAGTATATTAGCCATAGTTCCAAACACCCTGTTCCCTGTAAAGACGGTAGCCTCAAAGCAGCTAATCAAAGAAGATCCAGTCCCCTGAGGCTGCCAGCCTCTTCCACTTTTACAAGGAAAGTTACAGGAAGCAACCTGACATTAACAGATCTGCTTTTTGCACTCTGGCCATTCCTTTTAGTGTTCCAGGCCTTTAAAATGACTGCTCTGCCAACACCCGGTGGAAATCAAATCTGCTCTATGCTCCTGGGGCTTCCCAGTTCCTCAGTAGTGAGGAAGCGCTAATTAGATCTTCGAATCTCACTTTGCTGAAATACTACTGTTCTTTGACACTCAAAACCAATCTGTACCCAGTCACTGTCCATTTCGGCTTCGGAACACTCACCAACAGGGACAGAGTTTCTCATTGAACCTTTTATATTCATCATCATCATCATTATCATCATCATCGTCATCATCACCACCACCACCACCACCACCACCACCATCACCACCACCACCACCAGTCATCATCATTGAGACAGGGTCTTGCTGTGTAGCCCTGGCTAGTATCCAGTTAATGACCCCAAGGCTTCAGTTTCCAAAGTGCTGAAATTTCAACTGCCTTTGGCTCCATTGAACCTGCTTTGGCAAATGAGGAAATGGAGACTGGGGCACATCACCCAGTAGCCTACATCTAGTCAATATTGAGTGACACCCTATATTATTTAAATTAAGTGTTTGCAATAACTGAAGGGGACAATTCCAAGCTGTGTGTGCATGGCAAGAGGACAAGGCCAGGAGGTGGGGGAAGCTGACAGATCCCAGAGATGCAATTTTTAAACCACTCTTGACTCTTATTGGATATCTCTGTATTAAAACCATGTCTAAAATCCAAGTTCCAGAGCACACAAGGTCTTATCTTTGACTTTAGGGTCTGACTAGCCCTGAGAGTTTTGTGACCTCCAGAAAGGAGGTTTAGTCTGAAGTCAAGTTGGGAGAGATTCCAGGAGTAGAGGTGGGGGTCTTGAGAGCAAGGTCTGTGCCATGGAACCCAGTCTCAAGAATTTGGAAAAGAAGGGTCTGGAGTAGAGCACCTTTTCCAGGACGTTGAGGTTGGAGTGGATAAGTGGGAGTGAGTGCATTCTCATAGAAGCATGGGGAGGGCAGAGGGGTTATGGGAGGGGGTAAAAGGGGGATAACATTTGAAATATAAATTCATAAACTAGCCAAGAAAAATTAAAAAAGGAAACATACTTTTAAAGGGTTTTCTTAAAAATTCTTTTTAAAAAAATGAGAGTTTTCAGAGTGAAACAAAAGTGACAGAAAATTTCCCAAGACAGAACTAATAAGCTACTTCCAGGGAATGGAATGTGGGATGAACATGGTAAAAATGTGACTGCTTGGTCCCCATCATCATAGCCATATAGTCTGCTACACCTTGCTAACCTTCTGACTTCCTGTGGGCAGGGACAACATATGCTTGAGATTGCTTTGACAGGGTTCAGGAGCGTCTCAGAAGATGGGAGCCTGGGGTTGAAAGGATGTGCATGTGTCCAGTCAGTGACTCAATTCATTTTAGCACCTTTTCATTTTTCCTGCCACCAGCATGGTCTCTAAAGAGAGAGTTGTTTGGGGTTTGAATATACCTGGAAAGGAACTCAACCCTCAAGCAACAGGAGGAAGGGTAAATCAAGCCAGGAGGCAAATTCAACAGTGTATGTGAAAAGAAGTGAATGTGTTTTCCCTTAAATCTTAGTAACACAGAAGCCTGGGCTGATACCACAGGAGATGTCTGTGATTAGTGAGCTAACAACTGTCTGCCAAAACTTTAACAGGTCATCTTCACTTCTGACTATGTCAGGGTCCTACACTTTATTGAGTAGTTTCCTTGAACTTGGGGAGTTCAAACATAGGGTAAAAGTTGATCTCAGTGATGACCTGGTAAGATGTGTTTATTTCACAATAAGGAAATGAATGACCAGAGTAGGTCTAAATGCATTAAATGCATTAAACCATAAATGCATTAAAGAGTATGTTTATATATCTTCATCCTATCTTCAGGTCACTGTAGATGCTCAGGGCTCTTTGTGAAATTACTAAAAAGTAAGTGAACGTCAAACTCAGATGTTCCATTCTTATGAAAGTGGTTTCCTCAGAATATTGGGACCCCTTTTCATTGGTAAGAGCAGAGAAGTTTTCCTCTGAAAGTCATAGTATGGGTGATATTAAAAACAAAGACTAAATATCTTTTTAATTTTTCTGCTCTTTATTAAAGGTTTACTTTTCTGATTTTTAGTTGTGTGTGTGTGTGTGTGTGTGTGTGTTTGTATGCATATGTGATCATAAGCTCATAAGCAAGTGAGTGTACATGCTGGAAAAGTTCAGAGTGCTGGGTCCGCTGGAGGTGGCAGTACACTCGTGTAAAAGCCTGGCACGGCGGCGAGCTCCTTGGAACCAACACTACAGAGTCAGAGATAAGATCATTAACAAAACTCTCAGAGAACCCCCAGGGTGGGATTCAAGACACTGAGACCCAGAAATACACAAGAGACAGCCATTACACAAGTTCCAGCTGGTGGCCTGCCCACAGAACACACATTTGCTCTTTCATGGTCTGTTTCCTGCATTCTAGACCTCAAATCTACCACATATAATTTTAGCCAAATATGTTCTTTTCTTCCTCTGGGTTCATATAACAGAAGGGATAACCAAGAGATTGATTGGATTGCTGATGGCTATTAAGAAAGAAGCCGCTTTCCTGTGGTACCCTTAAAATGTCAGTGGACCTCTTATTTTGCTTTTCCCTCAACCTCTTACTCCTCTTGGTCCCCTAAAACCACAGTAGTATCATTCTTGCCTTTAGTGAAACTTCAGAGTATCCATGACCCCTTTCCATATCTGCATGGATAGTTTTCTAAAGGTAATGTATCATCTTTATCCTAAAAGAGCTTTAATTTCTTAGTTATTGTTTTATTGAAGAGCTAGAGCTTTATTTTTGTGAGTGTGTAGGAGGAAGATTGTCAAATGTCGAGGGGAGAAAAAGAATGATGGGTTGTTATCTTCTGTAGAAAAAAGTGTGTCACACATGTCAGGAACTGACAGGGAAAAACACACAGACATTCATAGCCAAAGACATGATGGACGCTTAGGGGACTAATCCCAATGCATACTTTGTTTTCTGTGTAATGGGATGTCAGTTCTGAAGAATAAACAGCCTTTCTTGAATCCAGAGTTATAAGCACTTATTTGTCGAGATAAAGTACACAGAAGAAATATTGTGCACTGTAGCCCATAAGTCATTTCCCTGTCCTCTTGGGTAAGCAAACAGGGATTTGAATATTTTCACTCACTGGAACATGATTTGGAAAACTGAAAGAGCTAACAGATCATGACTATGATCTGAAGCAATCTAGACAGGACACTCAGAATTTCATTGGTACCCGAAAGGTTGACTCGATTATAAATAGAGGTGCCACACTAGGGGATGCCCACCAAAAGACAATGGGCCTCAGGGACCTTTTATTCTTTTCTCATGCATTACATCTCAACCACAGTTTCCACCCCTTCAACTCTTCCCAGTCCTTCAGACCACCTCCCCTCTCCCCTATATCAACTCCTCTCTGTTTCCCTTCAGAAAGAAAGGAAGGAAGGAAGGAAGGAAGGAAGGAAGGAAGGAAGTAGGAAGAAAAGGAAAATGAGAAAAGAAAAAAGAGATCGGGCCTCCTAGGGATATCCACTGAACATAGCCTAATATGATATAATAAGACTGGGCACAAACCCTCATATCACAGATGGATGAGGCAACCCAGTAGGAGGCAGAGTCCCAAGAGCAGGCAAAAGAGTCAGAGACCCAGCACCCCCTACCCCTTTTCATTGTTTAGAATCCCACTAGAAAACTAAGCTACACAACCAAAAGTTAATTGCAGAGGACCTAGCTCAGACCCATACAGGGACAACGTTTGTCACTTCAGTTGCCGTGGAGCTTTATGAGCCCTGCTTAGTTGATTCAGTGGCCCATGTTTGTACGGTACCCTCGATGCCTCTGACTCCTACAGACTTTCCTCCTCTCTTCTGTGGCGTTCTTGTTCCAAACACTTAGTGTTTGGCTGTGGGTCTCTGCATCTACTCCCATCAGTTGCTGGGCGATGCCCCTCTGATGCAAATGGGCTGGGTACCAATCTATGAGTATAGCAGAATATAATTTGGAATCATTTCATTGATTTTTTTTGCCAGTCATGTTTATTTCTATCCCGGATCCCTGGACTATCCTGTCTCTGTCTCCTAGCCATGTAGGCAGTGTCAGGCGTGGGTTACCTCTTGTGGCATAGTTGCCTCTAATAGTCAATTGAGCATAGCATCCAATTAATCACCTGAAAAGAGTCTCAACTGAGAGATCACCCAGATCAGACTGGACTGTGAAAAGTCTATAGAGGATTATCATGATAATTAATTAAGGTAGGAGAGCCAAGTCCACCATGGGTGGCACAGCTCCCTAGGCAGGTGGTCCCAGGCAGTATAAGAAAGTTAGCTAAACATAAGACTTTAAGCAAATCAACAAGCAGTTTTCCTTTGCAGTATATACTTCAAATTCATGCCCTGACTTCCCTCAGGAATGGACTATGACCTGAAAGTTTAAACCAAATAAACATTTTTCTCCCCTATATTGCTTGTGGTCATGATGTTTTATCATAGCAACTGGAATGAAAGTAGAACATTTGGCTAGGGTCAAATGTGCATGTGGACATAAATGCTGATCTGTGCACCGTTTGGTCAGTTCCACATTAAAAGTAGGAGAATATCTTGGCAAGACTCTTAGGTACTTCTAGACTCCAATTCAATTGATTTTGATAATAGTTTTTGTTCTTTATAAGTGAGCATTGGATGCCAAGCATTGTGTATGAGGTCTAAGGCTACAGAGAGAATGCAGGTACCTCAATCAGTGTGAGTGGTAAGAAGCTGTGGAGGAAGCTGTCCTTCCAGGGCAGAATGACAAGAAACACAATCACAAATACAGAATGTAGGCCAGTACAGGGTTAATGGAAAAAGATTTTTATGGTTTTTTTCTTTGTTCTTTTTTATGGAAGAGATAAATAAGAACTGACTATTGTCTACCACAGCATTACAATACCTACTTGTGCTTGTGCAATGGAGAATATTTTCTTACCAGATGGTTCCCATTGCACCAAAATAGAATAATGTTAGTCTAATGGGAACTACTTTGAACTTGACATTAGAATGCTGTCCCAGATCTACCTGTCCCTATTGATACTTGCTCACCTAAACATGAAATCATTATATTGAAGTTTCTGGAATCCCATTTCTGTTCCAGTCTTCATGAAGGGATAAGCAAATGTCTTACCTTTTGGAAACTCAAATTGATCATTCACAGAGTGGGGACAACAATCTCTATGCTGACAACCTTATCATGTTCATTGAGAATCGTAGAGGAGTAGAAGGAGGTCAGGTACAAAGGAAACTTCTGGAAAATGAATCTAAGTAGTTTAACCTTAATATACATGCCTGCATATCAACATACACATATACATCACGTACACATATGCATATACATGATCTAAGCACTGTGGTCATTATCTTAGCAGAAATCATCGTTTGATCTTCTAAAACACTATTGGAACCACAAACTGTCTTCAGTGGCCCAATAGGCTCCTCTTGACTCTCCTTATGTAGTTCAGGTCTATCTGAAAACTGTCACATGATAAAACATTAGGCTTATTTTGTTGGTTTTTTTTTTTTTTTTGGTCTTTACTCACTCAAATAAAAAATACTAGACTAAGAATCTATCACCTGACTGTGTCCAGAGATTCACAGAGAGCACTACAGCATTCTGCCCCTTAGGGCAGACATGAGTTTCCCTCTTCTAGAAAGGTCTATTGGATATATTTTTGTCTAAGTGGATTCAGACCCTGCTTCATTGTGGCAACATTTAGCAGTCTTCCCACAGCTATCACGCAGATCCTTCCCTCCCCCAGGGTTGGTATAAACTCAGTGTTTAGAATAATAGAATGTTAGCATATGCACTTTTTAAACCCACAGATGGTTGACTTTTTTTTTTTTTTTTTACCCAGAGGTGGTAGAAAGTGAGTAGTCAGTCTGGCTGGACTTTTGGGTTCTTGCTCGAAGGTTAAGCAAATGTCACAGGACCTTTTCTTCTTTTAGGCTTACTAATGTACTTTTGGTTTGCACTGATGAAAACATACTTGGAATGGAGAAAGGAATATTGCCAGCGTATTCTGGGAATAGTATGCCTCAAACACAATGTTCTGTTCAGTCCACAGATAAATAAAATACCATGTGTTCAGAGAATCGTGCCTCTTTCACTGGCACCTAGGGATCTGGGCCTGGAGGTGAGAAAATGTAGCAGGAATGAATGTGTCTGCTGTCTTCATCCTAGGAACGGCTGTCAGAGGGATAACAGATTAGCCTCTCTCTGGGCTGCTCACCCTCCAGAGTCAGACTAGGTCTGTGAATGGGGTTCCAGGGAAGAAAAAGCTTCTGAAATGATAAGCTAGTTTCTCATTATAGCCAGTTGCCCCAGGAGGCCAGGAGCTCTGGGGCTCTAGAAATGTGCAAGGAGGGGTTTAACTACCCAGTCACTGCACGCATGAGAGCCCCAAGGAACAACTTCAAGAAGTGAGGTCTCGTTTACTCTAGTATTCTTGGGTCCCAGAATTCAAAGCAAAACGTGCTCAGAGGCTTCTCTTTGAAATATTCTAAACTAGCTTGTGTTGACCCTTCCTCGTGCATAGAGGTTCAGTGTTTGGGTGTGTTCTTTTGGGTTCTTTAAACTCTGCCACCCGATTTCAATGTAGGTAGAAATAGCTCTCCTACAACGTAAATGTAGATAACTTTGAACTTCCTATAAACCTCTAAGTCTAAGATCAGTCGTTAGCTTTTTCCATGTGTAGAAAACATAGCATAATTCCTATGAGGGACATTGAAACTCAGGGAAAACTAAACATATAGCATGGGGTATATGCAAAACCTCTATCTTTTCAGTTTTACTGTAAGCCTAATGCACTTCTAAAAATAAAGTCTATTAAAAACAAACAGAAAAGGAAACAAACAGTTCGTACAAAATAACCTTGACAGTGCCAGGTTTCTAAGACTTGGAAAGAGAAGCTGCAGGCTCGCCTTACATAATTGGGCTGGGTGTAATGTAGGAGATATTTTCAAGTGTAGACAGCTGGGTTTATGAAAACAAATTCTGCCAAACCCAAGGTCTGATGGTAGTGGGTATAGTTACTCCAGCCCTGAAGAAACAAACAGAAGAAGCAGTTTCTAATAGCACTGAAGGTCCCTGGAGGGAAGGAGAAACTCCCTGCATCCCTGTGTCTCTGAGTGCCTCCTAGGGACAGAACCCACTGGGAGCCAGGAGGCAAGGGCAGCTGTTGGCACTGTTTAAGTACTCTGATATCTCAGAACACAGGGTATAGTGTAAAAGGGCTGAGAGGGGATCTAGAGAGGAAGTGGGACTGTCCAGCCTTCTCCTGTGTCACAGCACACAGTTAAGCTGTCATTTATTCTTTCCTGTATATCTGTAGCCTGGAACACATCTTGTGTCAGAATCTACACCATGTTTTATATTATCAAGGAAAAATACTTATCAGCATTCTGGTCAAACTAAATACTTGGGTTCTTTTTTTAATTTTTTTTTATCTTTATTAAATTGAGTATTTCTTATTTACATTTTGAGTGTTATTCCCCTTCCCGGTTTCCGGGCCAACATCCCCCTAGCCCCTCCCTCTCCTCTCTTTATGGTTGTTTCCCTCCCCATCTTCCCCCCATTACCACCCTCCCCCCAACAATCACATTCACTGGGGGTTCAGTCTTAGCAGGACCCAGGGCTTCCCCTTCCACTGGTGCTCTTACTAGGATATTCATTGCTACCTATGAGGTCAGAGTCCAGGGTCAGTCCATGTACAGTCTTTGGGTAGTGGCTTAGTCCCTGGAAGCTCTGGTTGCTTGGCATTGTTGTTCATAAGGGGTCTCCTTCAAGCTCTTCCAGTCCTTTCTCTGATTCCTTCAGCGGGGGTCCCGTTATTTGGGTTCTTAAGAAAAGATTTTATAAAGAAGTAATTAAACGTCACGCATGTAAACAAAACTCGTTTTAATGATGGCAGGCTTTTGATACACACAGCATCCAAAATACAGCTCTATCCGCTTTCAAGCGCCCATCCTCACTATTTCTTTCTCTCATGGTCATGCTATGCTCTTTCCTGATAAACCCACCAGTGCTCTCCTTTTAACTTTATAGACCTTCATGTTCAGTAAAATGTTGGCTCACTTTTTGACGTTTCCAAATCTCCCATTTTTTAAAGTAGGGCAAATGTAAGGGAGACATCTCCAATATTCATACTGCTCCTGCATTCTGGTTCCCCATGGATGACACATATCTTGTTTGTAGAATGTGATCTACTGTGTTGCTGTGGAGGGGGGTGGTACTGATACAGACAGGAGGTGGGGGGATGGGCCAGACAGCCATCCTAGATTCTGTGCACTCGTCTCCTCCTCACCCAAGAGGGGATTATTAGAAAAATAGAGTCTGGTATTTAAACATAAACTCTCACGTAATTTGGTGCTCTTCGATGGAGGTTTTTCAGAGCTCAATTTCAGTTTCATCTCCAAGTGGAGTTTCAGACTTACTTGACAGTAACAGATTTGCTCTTGAAAAATGAAAGTAGAAAGTGAAGTCTGGACCTTTCCACCCCAGCCTGACTCATGCTACTGTAGTATCAGCCTCTCCCAGAGGTTGCTAGAATCACAGTGAGATAATCTGGGGGAAATGCTGTGCTGTTCAAACCTCCCAGAAAAACATTGTAGTAGTCAAAGCTAGAACCCTGCCTTTCTCTGTGAATTCATTCTTCAACCTCCCACAAGATCCAGTGTGCACTGAGACCCAAACACAGTGAATAGAAGAGATAGGATCTCTCTTTTGGTCTGGGTTTCTTTACTTACATAGTGTAGAATTCTAATGTAATAATAAAAAATATGTGTTGCTTAGATGGAAGGGGAGTCTAAATAGGTTATTGTGGTAAAACACTCTGACTTAAAGCAACTTAAAGAGGAAAGGGTTTATTTGGCTTATATTTCTGGGTCAACATCCATGGTAGAGAAATCAGGACAGGAACTCAAGAGAAACTTGAAGCTGAAACCATGGAAGAAGAGTGCTTAGTCCATGCATGCTTAGGTTTCACATAGAGACAATGACCTACTTGGGGAATGGTGCTGCCAACAGTGGGCTGGACTCTGTCACATCAACGAGCAATCAAGGCCATTCTCATGGGCCAATTTGATCTGAGCAATCCCTCAATTGAGACTTCTTTCTCAGGCAATGCTAGGAAGTGGCAAAAATGATTCTGGTTAAGAATGGAAAAGCTGCCTTCTATGAAGGTCTAATAGAATTCTGCGCTAAACACATTGGGTTCTGGACTTTTTTTCTTGGTTTGGAGACTTTTAGCAATTGCTTCTATTACTTTAGGAGTTACGAGACTGTTTATATGGTTTATCTGATCCTGATTTAACTTTGGTACCTGGTATATGTCTAGAAAATTGTCCACTTCCTCCAGATTTTCCAGTTTTGTTGAATATAGGCTTTTGTAGTAGGATCTGATGATTTTTTTTAATTTCCTCAGATTCTGTCGTTATGTCTCCCTTTTCATTCTGATTTTGTTGATTTGGATACACTCTCTGTGCCCTCTGGTTAGTCTGGCTAAGGGTTTATCTATCTTGTTGATTTTCTGAAAGAACCAACTCCTGATTTTGTTGATTCTTTGTATAGTTCTTTTTGTTTTTACTTGGTCAATTTCAAGTTTGAGTTTGATTATTTCATGCTGTCTACTCCTCTTGGGCGTATTTGCTTCTTTTTGTTCTAGAGCTTTTAGGTATGGTGTCAAGCTGCTGGTATATGCACTCTCCAGTTTCTTTTTGGAGTCACTCAGAGCTATGAGTTTTCCTCTTAGCACTGCTTTCATTGTGTCCTAATAGCAGTCTTATTTATAATAGCCAGAAGCTGGAAAGAACCCAGATGCCATTCAACAGAGGAATGGATACAGAAAATGTGGTACATCTACACAATGGAATATTACTCAGCTATCAAAAACAATGACTTTATGAAATTCATAGACAAATGGATGGAACTAGAAAATATCATCCTGAGTGAGGTAACCCAATCACAAAAAACATACATGGTATGCACTCATTGATAAGTGATATTAGCCCAAAAGCTTGAATTACCCAAGATACAATCCATAACCCATATGAAGCTCAAGAAGAAGGATGGCCAAAGTGCAAATGTTTCAGTCATTCTTGAAAGGGGCAACAAAAATATTCATAGGAGGAGATGTGAAGATAAAGTTTGGAGCAGAGACTGAAGGAATGGCCATCCAGAGACTGCCCCACCTGGGGATCCAGCCCATGTACATACAGCCACCAAACCCAGACAATATTGCTGATGCCATAAGTGCATGCTGACAGGAGCCTGATATAGCTGTCCGCTGAGAGGCTATGCAAGAACATGACAAATACAGAGGCATATGCTAACAGCCAACAATTGAACTGAGAAGAGGGTCCCCATTGGAGTAGTTAGAGAAAGGGTAGAAGGAGCTGAAGGGGCTTGCAACTCCATAAGAACAACAATACCAGCCAACCAGAGCTCCCAGGGACTAAACTACTACCCTAAGAGTACACATGGACAGACCCGTGGCTCCAGCTGCATATGTATCAGAGGTTGGCCTCATTGGGCACCAATGGCAGAAGGCCTTGGTCCTACAAAGGCTGGACACCCCCACCCCCACAGTATATGTGAATGTCAGGGCAGGGAGGCAGGAAGGGGTGGGTGGTTGGGGAAGGGGAACATCCTCATAGAAGAAGGGGGAGGGGATGGGATAGGTGGTTTGTGAATTGGAAACTGGGAAATGGGATAACATTTGAAATGTCAATAAAAAAATTTAAAAATAAGAGTGGTAAAGCTGACTAGGACAATATTCAAGAACAAAGATGGATGATGATACTCAAAACTAACTGATGGATACAGATTCCTGAAACAAATTCCCTCAATTGCCATGAATCTTCACTTTAGGTACCAGATTGAGGGACACTGGCAGAGTTGAGACTGTTTAGTTTCTGATGTGGAATACTAAAATATGGGAAATGTTCAGGACATAAACTCTGGGTCATTATTAAAGTCAATCTAAAGACCAAGTATTCTAATACCTTGAATTTAATTCTATGAAAACTTGGTAGAAAAATGAAACTATTGATAATATTAGTGAACCTTTGCAGAACATTATATTCACTGGGAATTAGAACTAGACTAGACTAGACAATTAGTCTTAGTTTGAACAAGCAAAGTTTTGGACAGCACATCTCAGTGACTCAATCCTGGTTATATTTCAAAGAGAGAAAGAGACTGGGTTTAGATCATTCATAAGGGACTCTCCTATGATTTACTGTTTGATTAATATTACCCAGTGAAAGAATCTTTTTCAGATTCAACATATTGCTTTTCCCAGAAAATACATGAAGTGGATGCCTTTTGTAAGTAAAGCTCAAACTTGAACAGATTTATCAAAAGGACATTTCCAGTTTTAATAATGCAAAGCTCTCCATTGGTCAGATAGTTGGGGGTTGGACAAGGGAGAATCCCAAATATATTACCTGTTACAGCCATTTCTGTACAAATAAATCTTGGGTGACAGCTTCTGGTTCTTTTGCAATAGAGTCTTTTTGGAAGGCAACATAAAGCTTTCACTATATCATGTATGTCTGTATACTTTACAATGTTTGGTGATAAAATATGGAGAGAGCTTGTCAGAGTGGGAGAGTGACATGTGGTTACATATAAATTCTTTCTTATGTTTCAGGTGGGAACAGAAGACAGAGAATGGTGTGTTACCATCATAGTTCCTCTTAAATTCTTGTCAGTATTTTACCAAGAAGATCAGAAACTTCGCTACTGACTCCATTTTTTCCCAGAGTTATCCCTTAAAGGACAAAAATAAAATAAAATAAAAGCAATAATATAGTAAGTAATTGGAGAACAGGAAATAGATTTTTTTGTGTGTGTTTAGAGGAGTTGTAAAATGCATGGCTTCTTTTCAGAAATCAGAAGTACACAGTACAGGGACCCAGCAATTTCAAACCAGATTCCAAGGTCACATTACTCATGGAGATGAATTTGGACAAATCTCAAAAGTGCTTTCTATGTGGAAACACCCACTGCATTATAGTTCCTCAGACATCCCAATGATTATCGATGACATTGTCGCCATTCTGAGTGGCAGTCAAGATACTCCTCAGTCCAGTTCCTCCTCCATCTACCCACACGCTTACCACCATAGTGTGTCATAGTTAATTACTGTCTCTTCTATGTCCCCAAGCCCATGCGTTTTTCTTTAACTCACTCAATACTTATTTCTTGAGTACCTGTCATGTACCAGATACTAATGAACAGTCAACATGATCCAAGTTCCTAGGTGACTTATGCTCCAGTGGGGAGAGTAGATGAACATAGCAACCTGCTTCTACCAGCAAATAAATATAAGAATAATAATCGAAAAATATGATGGTTAGGAGTCAATAAGATCAAATGTGAGCATTGACATGATACAGCATGGTGAAGCAATGTTAACAACATACCAGGAGGGCTGCCAAAGCTCCTGGTACTGTTTAGTCCATTGCCCTTAGAGAGCTTCCAATAAAGCCTGATTTCTTCCAAAACATTAAAGAAAACAAAGAGCCAGAGGATGAGGAAGATCACTGTGACGTGCTGTGGAGAAAAGACAACTGCATTCATGAATTCAGAGCAGTGCTGGTTGCCTGCACAAGACCTGTAAAATGGAAGGGAGCCATGTTGGGGTAGTTATGGAGGGAGTTATGTGGATATGATAAAAATGTATTACATGTTAATAACTTATTTATATATACATTATATACACATATGTGCATTATATATTATATGTATGTATGTATTTTGATCATATATACATGAAATGTTCAAAGAGTTAATGAATAATACTTAAAAGCTAAAACAAGAAAACAGCAAAAGAATTAAAGCACCCCTTGAAAGCATCACGTGACACAAGACCATGACACATACAAGCAGAGAGAGTAATATATACAGGCTCTGAAGTAAGAAGACTTCCCAAGGCAAAGAACATTAAAGGGGCCCCTATGGTTGTTGTATGTTTATGTTGTATGTTTATTCCAGGTCAGAGGAAGGAGAAGCTGGGTCACATCACAAGACTTTGTGCATTATAGCAGGTAATCTTCCTCCAAGGGCATGATTAGTTGGGTTTATTCAATTTATGTATTTAACAGTATTCTGCCATCTGTACCATTGAGAGAGAGAGAGAGAGAGAGAGAGAGAGAGAGAGAGAGAGAGAGAGAGAGAGAGAGAGAGAGATTGACAGTGAAGTTTGTCAGAGACTTTGCTCTCAAAGACCAGAGATAGTATGCTAACGTACAAATTCAGGAGCTCTTCAGAAGTAGAATTAATGAGGGAACGAGGCTAGGCTCCTCCTTTTTCCTATGCCCTGTTGTTTGATGATTCACCCAAAGAGTTTCCTCTCTGGCAAAGTTACTTTGAAATGATAGAGCGTCTCTAGGGTTCTTTCTCTGAGCAGCCTATGCTAGATGTCTACAAGCTAGCACATCACAATTCTGACGTCATAGCTACATTTTGCAAGACTGTGACAATTTACAGTATGGAGGCTGTGTCTTGCCTGATTTTTGTACCTTCAAAGCAGCCCAGAGCTCAGGAATCTCATGTGTCAGTGAAGTGTGCCCTCTGGCTTCTTGGAGGGCTCTTCAAAGCCAAGTAACCACCAAGAGGGAGAAGATCTAAGGGCTCACAATTGATATTGAAAGGACCTTGGAAGAGCTAGCATATGCCAAGGATACTTGTATCTGTTAGAATTGACTAAGAAATCTCAGACAGGAAGCCAAATTGATCTTTCCAAGGCCAATTCAGGAGAAGTTCTTGACCAAGGGTGGACTCTCTCAAAAACACTTCAAGTTCCATTTTGAGACCTGCTGGGACAATTGCAGGTCAGAAATGATTGCCACACACAGTTTGTCAGACACTGTCATTTTTGACAAGGAGTTTACATTTATCAGTGTGTGTCTAGGAACTGCTGGAGAGCAGTCATAACCAAGCTGTCACTGCTGCCTTCCATGTCATTCAAGGAAATTCATTTTAATTCAGCTCCATAATGATTAAGTGCCCAACATGCACCATGAACTGGACCTGGCTGGAAGGGTAGGGATGGAGATGAGAGTATTTCTAAACTCTCACCATCCTGTAATAGAGACTGCTAAATGTATATCTATAACTAGGGACATGTATATTATAACATGTATACATATATCCAACAATTATATCTATGTGTCTGGTAGGAGAAACATGTAGAATGTTTTATTTATTATTCTGGGAAGACAAAGGGAACATATAAATTGGACAAATGGGAGCTTGAGTCTGCCCTGTGTGTCACCAATCTCTCTGTCAAATTCCAGGGTTAAGAGATGCCTGAAGTGTAGGGACAAGGGGCTCCAGACTTTCACTATCTGGGCTCAGGTCAGTTACTTTGTCAGGACACGTACAGTCTCTGCAAAACCACTTAAGTCTCTATCTCAGTTTATTTAACTGTAAAGTGGGACAATGATAGGATATTCCTTCTAGTGTTGGCTTGAGAACTAAATGAGCATGTTTGAACAGGAAAAGGTCATTCTAGGCAGAAAAGACAGTACCAGCAAACTTAAAAGATCTGTGCAGACTCAAGAAAGAGCAAGCCTCCAGGGTGGCAGAATGTGGGGTGCATTTGAAAAGGGCATTGGGAACGTGGTTTGTGGCTCAGTTGTTGAAGGACGTTGAAGACCTGGTAAAACAAAAGAAAACAAAAACGGACTCCATGCTGTTGACAGTGAGAAGTAACAAGAATTCTTCCAGTGAGAATAGAAAGGTTACACACAGAGGTGGGAGGCAAGGAGAGGCAGAATATCCAAGCAGGCAGTTATAGAGGAACCTGGGAGAAGTGATTTACAATATGGACCAGCAAGACCGCACCGAACAATACTAGCCAACTGAGCTCAAGCTTCCCCGTCTGTTAGGTCCTGACACTTCTCTTCCCTTGTTCAATATTCCAAGAATTCCTCAGGTCTTTAGGTGTGCCCAGTGTGCCAGGAAATTGCTGGCTCCACACCTAAACTCACTTTGGGGATGTTTCAATTTTATCTTCTGAAAGCTGTTGACATCTTTAATTCTCTACCCCTGCAGCTTAGTAGAAAATCATAATCAAAAACACAGGAGCTTATCAATGTTCTAATGATGGACAGTTTAGGAGATCAATAAGTGAGCAAAGACTTTGGAAACCAAGGATGGGCTAGGGACAGGCTCTTCTCCTCATCAGGCAGCCTTGTCAAGGAATTCTCTTCCCTAGGCTAGGCAGAAAGCAGCCTGGGTAAGAGCAAGGCAATGGAATCTGTATTTGGGGGACGATTAAAATGCTGCTCTTATACAATACAGATTGGGGGGTATGTAATTCCTTCTGGAGATACAAAGAACAAATCTGTACAATGTGCTAGCTGTGATCCTCAAGTATGAGCACACAAACATGCATGCACAAATCCATCTTTGCAGTTGCCTTCTTAGCTCCATTTTAAGGGTGAGAAAATTGAGTCCCCAAGAATGCTAGCATCACATCAATAGTAAGGGTGGGGAGGAACATCAGTAAAAGTAATTAGTGATTAATGAGTACTTGAGTGAATGTGTGAGGAAGCACACAGAATAAGCAATTGTAAGACAACAGAAGAAATTACACATTTGGCTACAAACAAAATCAGGGGGATGGGAAAAGGGGTCCCCTCATGAACCCAGAGAGTCATCTGAAGAAATTACCCTCAAATGAGACTATGTGGTCAAGAAAGAGTGAAATTTACTCAAGATGACCACAAAATACACTGCTTTGGTAACATCAGCACACGTTTCTGTGGTCAGGACCAAGCCCTTCCATCAGTATCTACTCTTGTCTGTGGCATTTGAAAGACCTGCCGTTTCAACTGGAGAGTTTACTAGGCAAACTCAAGAAATGCTTTGAGTTTCCTGGAGACTGTGACCTTGAGAATAAAAACTGGATTTTGTGTAGCTAGGCAGGGCTGCAGAGCATGTCTGCAGTGGGCTACATGATGGAGTTCTAAAGGCAAAGCACACATACCAGTCATCCTGAGCAGTGCTGGGATATAGACAGGGTAAAAAATAGACAAGAGAGGGGTTCAGCTAGGGAAATACCCCTAGCCGAGGACATAAAGACTTCCTGAACAGCAGTCATGAAGACAGTGCAGACTCAGAAAACAGACTAGAAAACAGATTTATAGGACAGTCTTCCCAATGAAACTCAATGGACAAGTGTGATGGTTAACTTTGACTGCCAACATGACAGGAACTAGCATTATCCCAGAGATGAGTCTCTAGGTATGTCCATGAGAGAGTTTCTAAATTATGTTAACTGAGGTGGGAAGACTTACCCTAACTGGGTAGCATCCTTCTCTCGGCTGGGATCCTGGATTATATACAAAGGAGAAAGCAAGCTGAACACTAGCGCTCATCTCTCACTACTTTCTACTGTGGATGCAATGTGACCACCTGCCTCACACACTTATTCATGAATGACTGCATCCTCGAACCACGAGCCAACACAAACTTTTCATTGATTAAGTTGCTCTCCTTAGGCATTTTTGTTACAGTAGCAAAAGTAACTAATAGACCATGGTCATGTCTGACTGGGAAAGCCCCCTATAAGGAAGACATAATAATCCAAAATGTGAACTGTAGAATAAATAGAGAGGACAGGAAGTCTTTAAGAGTAAGAGGCAGTGGGTGATGACAAGGAAAACAGTATTTTCAAAACACAAGATGAAGCTAGACAAAATCTCATCATGGAGATTAGCGGTGGCCAAGAAATCTTACCTAACCCTAGCTGAGGACATAAAGTTGAACTGAGAGCTTAAGGAAAGGGCAAGTCAGTTTTCTTTAACAGCACGACCCCAACCAAAACAGATTTCTACGCCAGGCAGAGTGGCACACTCCTTTCATCCAGCACTGGAGAGGCAGAGGTGGTTGGATTTCTGTGAGTTCGAGGGCATTCTGGGCTACAAAGAGAGTTCAAAGACAGCCAGGGCTACATGGAGAAATCCTGTTTCAAACAAGCAAACAAACAAACCAGAAAACAAAAATCAAGTGATAAGATAAAGTGGGGTGGGTGTGGAGTAAGAGTGGATCTGGGAGAAGGGGGTCAGGGATGTATATGATCAAAATACAGTGTATGGATCTCAAAGAATTAATAAAAGATGTTTTATTATTAAAATACTGAGTTTATTTCACATGTATATTTTTGTCTCCCTACCATTTCCGCATCTGACCACCGCTATTACTATGTCCTTTCATAATGTTCCATACATACTTAAAACCAAGGAAAGGGTGGAGTTCCATCCTTGCAGACTAAACAGGCATTTTAGACAACACATTCTTGGCAATTGAACCTGGACAACATTTATCAAACACAGTAGGCAAAGTTCTCACTTTGCACTGTAAGAAGGACAGCCAGATACCAATTATGACAGGAATGAAGGAAGACAGAATATTTCAAACTGTTTGCACCATTTTCTTAAAGACACTTCCTCCATTGCCAGAGATCTTGAATAGCCTCCTGGTCAGTCATCTGGAAACAATTCTTCACATAATTAATGAAGTTGGCTTCCACTTTGGGAAGAGAACCTTTTCTATACTTGCTTGCATTTTTGCCTCAATGTCTTCTACAGAACTAGGTCCTTTTGGTGTTTTGGGATTTTTTTTCCTGTTCTCTGAAGGACTCGTGACCCTTTGATCTTGGTGTTAATAGTTTTATGTCTTTTCTATTTTTGTTTGTTTTTTGTGCATTTTTTGGCTGTGGTATCCAGGCAAAACCTGTGGTACAGATTTCTCCACTGGAACCTTTCGTTCAGTTTCCTCTTCATCAGAATCCTCCTCCTCCTCCTCATCCTCATTATCATCTTCTTCATCAGGTTTTACTTTTTTTCTGTGGAACCTTGTTACCACCTCAGGGAGCAGATCTCTTTCCAGACCTGCCTAACAGTTTTACAGCTTCCTCATGCTCATCTTCTGACTCTGCATCTTCCTCTACAGCTACTAGGTGCTGTCCACTAATGTGCACAGGCCCTGAACCACACTTCAACCTTTAGGCCATAGGTGGTGTAGTTTTGAAGCCCCTCAAGAGAAACTGTTGGTCGTGCAGACATTTTCACAGTAGCCGGTGGTACTTTCATTGGACTGCCTTCATAGTTCACTGCTTCTGCCTCTACGACGTGTAACTCGTCTTTTGCCCCCACTCCTACACTGACCGTTCTTCATGATGACTGGTGCTCATTTCATCATTATCCACTTTGAAGGGATAGTCTTTGTCGGCCTTTGGTTCACAACCGAAAAGGTAGTTCTGAGGTGCATATCCATGTCCATCGAGTCTTCCATGAGGGGGAGGAGTGCACTTCAGTGTGAGAGAAGCCAGACGGAAACCAACTGCCTGCTGTTCCACAGAAGAGACATGCAGGATGGAAACACTCCAAGGACTAATAAAAATATCTTTAAAAACGCAAAGGAGGGAGAAAATAGTAAGAAATGCTGAGACAAGATCAGAGTGCTGTGAGACAGAGGTAGAAGCTTTGACTTCCTACCAGGGGAGGATTTTACTGACTTTGGTGGTAAAACCATTTTCGGAGTATGATACCAATGACAAGCATGCTTCCTCTGCAAGTGGGCTCCATGCATAGATCTTCTGGCTTAACCATGCTACCTATTTCTTAGAATGTTTGGTCTCTGAGTCATAGAAGCCTGCTTTCCTGTCTCCAGTCCTTTCTTTGCCAAGGCTGCCATCGAAGTGTTTTCAGAATAATTTGTGCCAAGACAGAAACTCCACCTCCCCTCTGTTTTAGAATTCTGGGCTGGCCTGACCTGCCTTTGACCCTGTAAGAGACACAGCTGAGCACCTTTGCAATTAGGGCCCAGCCTTATGCCGAAGAGGCCAATGCAGCCAGTCTCATCTGCCTGCTGTACTTCTGTGTGAGCCTACAGCTCATGTGTCACAGCAGGTGACCTGGCGCTGACACCTAGCAAATCCTGACTGCCATCAATCTGTCTTTGGAATCTTCTAGCCAACCATCATAGGATATCACACTGGGGCTGACATGTTTGGGGCCAAGTCCCAGGCAGGAGATGTGTGTCACCTCGGGATGACAGTGTGATCAAAATGCATGATGGAAAAGGCCTAACCATCCCTCCATCACTCAGGAGCATGGAGGCAAAAGCTGTCAGGGTACCCGTGTCAGGTGTGGGAGAGGCAATTCCTGACAGGTGATTAATGGCAAGAGCCAGTAATCAGGCAGGTTCTGCCAAGAGAAACGGGCAGGTGTGGATGTGTTTTCTGTGGCAGGGTATACCTTCCCCCACTCTTGACCTCTGGTTTTGACAATTATTAGAGAAAGCCTTCAGAGATGACCATCTTTCCTCCTGATTCCAAGTATTTATTATGCATCAATCTGGAGACTGCTTAGTAATCTAACTCTGAAATACTCTCCAAAGCCCATGTCTTCAAGGCAGTTTTTGCATGATTTTGGAAAAGGCTGTAGAAGCATTAAAAGGTAAAGGCTGGTAGAAAGTTTTAGGTCATTTGGTACATGACTTCAAAAGGAGATTTTAGGATACTGGCCTTATTTCATTTCTCTGTGCTTCCTGATGTGAGGCAAACGGTTTCCTCTGCTATGCATACATACACCATGAACTTACAGGGGTCTGAAAGCAATGGCCCCTGCTTAAGAAACTATCAACCCCACAGGCCAAAGTGAACCTTTCTAGTTTTTAAGTGAGCTCATGTATTTCGTCACAGTAATAGAAAGGTGTTAAATAAATATAATATGATATTTAATATGTAAATGCATTATATGCAACCCACACACAGACATGAGGTGGAAGATATTTCTAGCGAAGCTTCACTACACCCTCACTTGGGAAATGAATGAAATATTCTATAGGTAGCTAGCCCCAGATTTCTGTGATGCTTGGGGAAGCGCTCTCTCCTTACATGCTGGTAGGAGGCCTCCCAGCAGCCTCTCTTTGAACCCTAGCAACAGCCTCCCTTGGTGTGAGCTGTGAGCTAGGGAGACAGATGGAGCCTACCATGGAGAAGCAAATCATCCATCCCTGCTGCTGTCATTCCCTGTTCTTGTTCTAGCTCTGCATTGCCCCTCATGAGCCCTGTCCCTCTCTGTCTTCCCTCTAGAGGAACCCTTACCTCACTTGCCCAGTTTGTACCTTAAACTATACGGAAATAATGTGTTGTTGTTGTTGTTGTTGTTGTTGTTGTTGTTTTCTCTTCTTTCCAGATTCCACTTTTTCAGTTCATTAACTGGTTAAAGTGTTTGGAGTAAGCTGCGATCAGATAGTCTCTGACCAGTTAGCATCTGGGACAGCTAATCTTGGTTGTCAATCTCACTGGAACTTGAATCAACTAAAATGCAATACACCAGGCCCTCCAGTGAGGGACTTTCTTGGTCTTGTTATCTGAAGTGGAAAGACCCACTCTAAATGTGGGCAGCACCTTCCAGTGACAACTCAGGTAGAAGGATAAGGGGAAAGGAAGTAACCTTCGCCTGCTTGCTTACACTCTTGCTGTCACTGACATCCATTCTGCGGCTTCATCTCTGGTGTCCAAACTAGATCCTTAAGGATTTCAATGTAGACTGAAGGCCAGAAGATCCACAGGAATCCTTCCAGGCCTTCAGCTCCAGGCTGGTATTACTAAGACACTCTGCCTTACAGACTGAGAAAATATTCTCAATATTCAAATATGAGACTGCCAGGGTTGAAATACCCAGTCAAGCTAATAAATCGTATCTATATGAAAGCAGTCCGTCATCTACCAGTCTGTTCCTCTAGAGAACCTTAACTAACATAACATCTCTAAATACAGGAGTTTGGAGATACAGACCAAATGTTAGCTTTTTTTTTTTGACCCTTTCAATTCCCCAGTCATTTAAAAATTTCCTTCCTCTGTAGATACAAAGAAGCTTCTTTAAACCACTGGCTTCCCTGTAATTTGTAGTTTGGTGTGTATCTCTCCACAACACTCTATCCTGCTGTGCTGTGCCCATACTGTATGCTCCCTAAGCACTGAGAACATTATTCGCTCATAGCAAAGACTCGACCATGCTATATTTGAGTACTCTTAGGGAAGATGAAAATCAAAAGGACTTCTAGTTCAGTGTAGGAAGTATGATGCCAGCTGTTGCAGAGGCCCTGTGAATGAGTGCAAAAAGCCTCAGGCTTGGAATATTCCAGAAGGTTGTCTTGTTCTGGGTGGGATGCAATTCCCTTATCTGTATGTGCTGTAACTGCAGGACCCCCCTGCATTAACTTAGTGACCTCAGGTCATATCCCTATGATCTTGGAACCCACATTCTTTTTCACAGACAGGCTTTCTTCCTCTGTGGCTGTCTTTGCTGCAGTGACATAAAACAGAGTCCACAGGTGCTCTCTCCTCTGCCACTCACCGCTTTCCAGCTGGCAATCCATTGCCTCCCTCTGGCTCCTGGATGCTTCCCTGGGGCTTCCTGCCCTCCCAAGACCAGTCATCTCAGTATCGTTCTACAACCTTCTGCCCTTGGAGACTGGCTGCACTGTTATGTCTTCCTTTTTCTCACTCTCTATATCATAAAAGAGTTACTTACTTGAATAGGAAGTCTATTCCCTAAGACACAGACTAGAAATTCTTTTTACCGTACTTCACTGTTTCTCATTTTCCCTTCAGTGAGGCAGCAGGGTGCTGAGATCCAGGTTTACACACACAGCTCTGCAAACATTTCTATGGCCTTGGGAGCCTCTGTTCTGAGAGCCTTTATTCTTCTCTTGCTCTCCCTTTAGTGGCAGAGAAAGTAGAACTAGTAACTTGCGGTTGCCAACAGCAGTGCCCTGATTTCTATGATGCCTTCGTAATAATGGGCTTTAGTTTCTGAGTACCAAGACCACCAGATAGGTTTCTCTGTTGCCATCTTCCAGATTTCAAATCTACTTAGAGATTCTTTTAAAAGATGCAGTTTCATTTGCTCTCTCAACCAACCTAACAGGATTTAAATCAGTTTATCTGATTCAGGACACAACGTATCTCATGTGGGAGTATGTATACTCTTGTGAGTGCAGGTTTCTGTAGAGTCCAGAAGAAGGTGTCATTAGATCCCCGGAGCTGGAGTTATAGGTGGCTGTGAACTGCTCGACATGGATTCTGGGAACTAAATTCAAGTCTTCTTGAAGAGCAGCCATCGCTCTTAACCACTGAGCCATCTCTCCAGTTTCAATATTATTTTTGAAACTAATCTAATTGAAAGAATATGACATAAATATTTCAAATATTTTCAACACATAAGTTTATTGTATGATTTAAATGACATGAGTTTAATATGAAAATGTTTCTGAATAGCTGGTAAAGGGAAGAGTTACTTTTAAAAATCATCTCATTCCAAAGCTCATGTTTCCAGAGTTCTGCTGTGTTCCCTCATCTGGTCTTGTACCACACATCTGCATCTGTCTGCATGAACTCCTTGCTTAAAAGATAAAGCTGTATCTTGTCATTGTAGCATTTCACTGCTGAGACAGAACACAGTTCTTTTGTCCATAGCAGACATTAAAAATAAAATGCTTGCTGAACAGAGATTCTTCTAATCTGATCTGAGAATGAAGCATTCCTGGTGGACACTTAACATGCTTGGTAATTATGATCAGCTAGATGTCTGTGCTGTTATCCAGAAAGACTGGGTCCTCACCCTAAATTGACTTTCTACATCTCTCTGATCTAGAATGACACAGTAGGTTGTTTGTGCCAGTGTTTGCATTCTTTACCATCTGTTGACCCTCATACCAGCTTTCTGAATCTTTTCCTTTCCTCTGTCATTTCCTTCCTCAGCTGGTCCTCCCGAACAGTCTTGCCCAGACTGATGCTGGACTATCTCATAGTATGCAGAAGCTGCCCTATTACCATGCTGCTCAACACACCAAGTCTTTAGTGAGAGAAACTGCAGGAAGTTATTTTTTCCTTTCAGTAGACAGGGTTAATTGGAGGCATCAAATATCCGACACACCCAAAGATTATTAAATCAAATCCTTGACTCCTAATCTATACCGTTACCATGATGAAAGTGAACCTCTCTCTTAAGTAATAGCACAACTCCACTCTCAACCCCTGCCCATCCAACAAGATCAGCAGCCACGGGGTGCTTTCCGTATGCATGCTCAGTGCAAGGGAAAGGAAAGTGTGTGCTTTTTTATCCCCCATGCAATTCTGAGTATACTAGTGGTCACTTTCAGAGGTGTGTTGTGACATCCCAGTAAGTCTTAGCACCTTCATGTTTGAAGATGACTGACTCTTCATTAAAGATGAAATTAGGAATGCTTGGGACTAGGGAACAGATCGGTTGACTGCCACAGAAGCATGAGAACCCATGTTCAATCCCCAGTACCCAATATATTGCAGTCCATGCCTGAGATCCATCACTGGGCAAACACACATGGGAGGGTCTCCAAGGCTTGCTGACTACATCTTTGAGGTTTGATGACCAGCCAGGACAGCTGAGTAAGTGAACTCCAGGTTTAGAAAGAGAGATAGTAGGAGGGAAGCAACTGGGGAAGACACTCAATGTTAACCTCTGGCCTACACATATCCACTCCACATGTGCACACAACACAAACATTTGAGCTGAGAATAAATACACACACTCATATGTTTACACAGTACATACATGTGTGAGAATAAACATATATATTCACATGTGCACACAATACAAACATATGTGAGAACAAACACACAGATGCTAACATGTACATACAACACTAACGTTTGTGAAAGTGCACGAGCGTGCGCGCACGCGCGCGCGCACACACACACACACACACACACACACCTGCCTCAAATCTACAGTGAGACAATATCGGAACTAGATATTGGCAGTGATTCTTGTTTATATTGTCACTTTAAAATTAATTCTGAAACACCCTTCTCCAAATTATGAAAAAGCAGAATAAATCTGACTTGGACAAAGGTACTCCAGCTTCACAAAATCTGCTCCACAATTAAGTAGGTATGAACCAAATGGAGAGTTTACCTTTGGGTTTGAGATTGAGAGTAGAACATTGCTCAGTTACCTACAGGGTTCCCAGGGCAGTGTAACAGGAACTGTGTGATCTTGTCGTGCAGAGCAGGGTCACCACTGCACTCTCCAGGACTCCAACATTTGATAGATAAAGTGACCCCAGGATCCTGTATAGATATCTGCAAAGGGAAGGTGCTGTATACATGTCAGGTGTTATTATACTGCTTTTGTAAAAAATGTTCCTACTTATTGGTATGGATTCTCTGTTGAGTAGTTCAGAAATGATAGTACTTTTTGGTAAAAGCAGTCAGAATAGCAGGATAAATGCCCCCCTTTTCTATACTCTACTCAATATTTTACTGTTTCCCTATAACCCAAGATGGCCCAGAACAAGAGAAGAAAATAATTCTTTTTTGTTTCTCAGTTTTGTGATTGAGGTCGGCATCCAGGAAGGAGTTTACATGACTGTGTCATAAAAAAGAAATCAGAATTTTCTTTTAAATGTCCAGAATATGATGTATTTGGTTTGTGGATTCATTCTAGCATGTGTTCTGATGGTACACCCACTGTGTTTGGAGGTGTGCAGTTTGTTGGAAGGAAACTCAATGAACAGAAGGTTGTCAGTCTAATGTTGTAATCTCCTTTTGGGACAATTGGAGATTCCTGAATGATTTTCCTTAGCCAGTTGTTCCACCCCTGAATAAACAGACACCTTATACTCTTACATTTTCAGAATGAACCATGCCTCTGTTAGTCTTCATTTGTATCAGCTACTTCATGCTAAGCAATTGCCTCTCTTGCTCTGAACGCTGTCTTGTGTGCACTAAAGTCCACACAAATACCCAAGCCCTGGCATGTAGGTATTACCCAGTGAAAAGAGTAGAAACTTTGACTCAGTTGAGGCTAACATTTTACTACCTGGAAAAAAATGAGTTAGGCAATCAACACTAGAAATTATATTCATTTATAAAGAAAATTGGTCTGACATTTTGGCACACCCAAAATATATGATGAGATTTTATTATCTCTCCTAGTTTAAAAGCCTAAAACTAAGAACATTGCTTTCTTAAATCTATTATAGGCCTACAATCCATTACTTAAATACAACAGGATATATTCAATTATGTCTATAATTTCTATATTAAATTCCTACTGTGCCTTTATTCTAGAAAGAAAGAAAATCCCCACTACTTTATTACTGGACAATAGTAGGAAGTAAGGGTACTTTATGGAGGGTTTCATAGGTTCTGCTAGAAAGGTACTGAATGCATCCAAAGCAGAGATACACTAAATTTGCACCTCAGAGAGTGAGTTTTAGTAGCAGCATGCAGGATGAGATGGCAGCAGGAGAACCATCGTGAGGTTCCTGTGACAACACAGATGGGCCGAACTGAGGCAGTTGCCTTGGGGACACAGCAAAGACATAGTTATGAACTACTTAGAGAATCCAATAGAAGATAATTGGAGAGAGAGTTCATGCTGGGAGGGGAAAGAAGAGAAAGATATTCTTTAATAAAAAATGATCTCACTGTGAGGCCCAGGGGTCCAAGAGATGATGGGCCTTGCAGATGAATATGTGAGTTTGGAGTACGTGAAGCTATGTCTGAGGGACATGTGCTCTGGTGGATCAGGCTATAGAAATTAGAGAAAGGAAGAGATGTGGGCAAAATAGAAAAACAAGAAAATTACTTTCTCATTTTTTCAGGAAATGTATATTCTCCCTGGAGGGTGGGGCTAAGCAATGTCTACCCTCAGTCTATGGTTCCAATGACAACCCAAAGTTCGATTTCCCCAAAAGTAGACCCAATAAGTTTATTGAGTGAGAAGAAATAGATGATGTGAACAACCCCTAACCAGGCACACTGTAAGGTCTTCACCCCACATAGATAATGGCTTTCCTATAGTCATATAGGTGGAGTGCCCCTTCTGCTAATCTTCCACGACCTATGAACTCAAGCCCCTCCCTGAGGCCATGTCCAATTATGGCAGATAGTTTAGGAGAGGTGGCTAAATACTCAGTCAAGAGTCCTATGACTCTCCATGCCCTCCTTCTGTGAGGGGACATCAACAGTACACAAGTCCTTCTGTAATGACCTTTTACAAGCAGGCAGAGCTGAACTCATGAAGATAGCAACAGTTTAGCTGAGACGATAGTGAGATAGCAGAGGATGGTTTGGGGTTGAACCTAGGTGAGAGTGTATACCCCGAAAGTGAGTGAAACCCAGTGAAGCACATTATAAATGTTTGCCTGGAGATTTCAGTTGGGTTTTTACCTTCAATGTGTGTTTTCAAACCAGGTGCCATTTGGCTCCCTAAGGGACATTCGACACTGTCTTGGGACATTTTTGATTGCTCTAACTGAGGGAGAACCTGAGGCTTCTGGTAGTTGAGGCCAGAGGTGCTGTTAAATGTCCTTCAACGTACAGAGAAACAACTACCTGACTGAGGATGTTAATGGTGCCGAGGGTGAGCGATTCTTGCCTTCGACAATTGAGCTGGCAATTTTGTTGAAAGTGCTGAAATCATCCTTAAATTGCTTTTCTCATCAAGAAACACCACCGAAGGATCACAGAAGGACCTTGATGTAATACAGGGGAGGACCTTGGTATGCTGGCTGGGAAGTTCATTCTAGTTAGTTTTTCTCACTCAAAAGGCCACTTATCTGGTCAAAAGCCCTTATGCACACAGAAACACATTGAGGGCTCCGAGAACATGCTGCTCAATGACCCAGTGAACCCAATGTGGAGGATAGCCATAGGTGGAAAGACATGTTCAATTATACAGGAATAGATTGGAACACAAAGGCCACAGGGAACAGCTAAAACTGGAGGCTTAGACTTGACAAAACTTGGCTATTGCAATGCTAAATATGAACAGAGAAATATTGACCACCATCAACCCAACACCAATCTAGCATCACCTGGAAAAAGATTCTCAGTGAGACTTTGTCTATATCCGGTTGGCCTATCATGTGTCAGTGGGGATTAGCATACTTATTTTAATTAGAATGTGGAGACCTACCCACTGTGGGTGGTACCATTCTCTATGCAGGGAATTCTGAATTGTATGAAGCTAGCATGTATTCATTCATTGTTTCTGTGCTTTTGACTGTAGGTGTGACTAGCTGTGCTGAGTTCCCATTTTGCCTCCCCCAATTCTGACTGACTCAAACTTGGAATTATGAGCTAAAATAACCTAAAATCACAGCAACAGGAAACTAAACAGAATTAGTGGAGTAGTTGGCACCTGGTAGGCATCCACTGTGTCTGCCATCTGCCTGTGCCTTGGTGATCTACCTAGGAGGCAGTGTAGAACAGAAAAAACCTAAACCTGCTGTTTTCAAAGTGTCTCTCCCTAGGGCCTTTCAGGTAAATGACACAAAGATATAGATTATATGATGCTGGAAGCATGCAGGTACCTATTCTTGCATTTTAGATCAAATCAATAACTTGCTGGTAATTATTGTTAAAAGTGGTAACACTCTGGCTGCTGATTCTCCCAGCCATGCTGCCTAGCAGACACCCAGATTCTGCTTTTTTTCAGTTGCACTGCTCTCACTCCTGTTAGAACCTGATGGAAAACACTAAAAATCCAGGTCATTGCAAGAGATCTAGAATAATCCCAAAGGCCTGCATGCAGAATCTGTGGACTTATCAACCACACTGGCAGGTTGAAAACACCTTTACCCTGCTGCTGGATGTGTGCCCTTTGTTAAATCACTTACCTTTCCTGAGTTTCTGTATCCTTGTTTATACATTGAGAAGACACTACTTCATAAACGACTATGAAGACTGAGCAAACCATATGCAAAGTCACAGACAAACCATATCCAGTAAGTATTGATGGGATGGTAGCTTTTAAATTTTTACTAATTTAGCATACAAAATGCATATGTTATTTAAATAAAACCAAAAGATAACCTGCAAGGTGGAAGAGAGATGCTAGCTTTATGTGCACGGTTTTGTACTGGTGCTGGTTAGTTGTTGCCAACTTGACACAAACTTCGGGGAAGAAGGAATCTAAACTTGAGGGATTGCCTCCATCAGATTGTGCTGTGGGTAAGACCTTTGGGGCATTTTCCTGACTGATGATTGATGCTAGAGAGTCTATATCACGTAGGGGGTCCCTTTGCTGGGTCTGGGTGGTAAAAGACAGCAACTTGAACAAGCTGCGAAGAGCAAGCCAGCAAGCTGTATTTCTCCATTGCTTTACATTAATTCCTGCCTCCAAGTTCCTGCCTTGAGCTACTGCCCTGGCTTCCTCCCACTTCCAGTTCCTTTTGGAAATTGTGTTTATCACAGCAGAAAGAGAACAAACTAGAATAGTGTATTCTGGGAACGTTTTCATAACTTTTGGGGAAGTAGAGAGGTACGTGGCTTCTGAGCTCTATAGATAGCAATGTGGGCATACAGTATTTGACAGTCATCCTTAGCTGCCTGCTGCTCAAAATGTTTCCAGTTCCCAGTCACCGGTAACTCACATCACTCATGAGACAGCAAAAAGAAGTCATTGGGAAGCAAAGGAAGTTATTAAGATCCAGTCAGATGTTCAGGAAAATCTCTGGTATGGAAGTTGGTTTGGGGAACACAGCATAGACTGGACAGACAGGCAGATCAGCACAACCCCATGGTTGGCTTTGCTGAGAGCTCAGGGATTGCAGTGACTGGGGAATTTCTTCATCTATGGTCTTGACCCAGCAAAGAAATATACAATCAGAACCATAAACCCAGCTAGATTCCAAGTCACTGCTTGCATAAGTAATTTGAAACCTCAATAGTTTTTAGATGACATTCTGTACAGTGTGATTTTTATCCAATTCTAGATCATCCTGTCTTCATTTCTAATGATCTTTTAACCAATTGCTGTTTTGTTTTTGTCTCCATTTTTCTAAATAGAAGGAATATACAGAAATGGCTTGGCTAGGATAGTGAGAACCCCCCCTTCCCCATTCTCTATTCTCTTCATGAAATTCCCTCATTGCTATTTAAAGTTCGTGTCTTGTTCTTCAGTTGAGTAGCATTCCTCGGGGAATATTATAATTGGGGTTCTTGGTTTCTGGAGAAAGGATATTGTCTCAGTTATTCATGTTTGTGCTTTTGTGATGAGATCTGGAGCTATAATTCTGTGATGTTCTTGTGAGGCAATTTCGTCTTACTTTTGTTAGGTAAGGAATTTAGGTCTTTATTTGCTGCTACCCTAACCTGTGAGATTATGTGTCAGCTGACTGGTACGTGATGTTTAGTATTGGGGACATCTGGGTTTTGAAGTTCAGACTCTACTGGTACCAGATTGGTACAATAATGTACTGAATGTTCTGGTTGGAACTCTGAGCTCAAGCTCCAGGTAGTCCTGAATCTGTGTGAGGAGGGATGGATGGCAGGTGACCCGACAGGGAAGGGCACTGACTCTGGTGTCACTTAAGTAGGGTAATTTTTGTTAGTAATAGTCACTTTGTAAGTATTACTATATGGTCCAGAACTGGGCAATACAATACCCTGATTGTTCTAGGTTTTCATTTTCTCCAACAGAAATGGTCTTTAACCAGAAGTGGTCTATTTTCCCCCGACTTAAATAGAGGGAGGAAAAGAGAATAGAAGAAGCCTGGCTGTGATGAAATTTCTCACCACTCTTTACTGAGGGCCCCCAAGGACAGGCTTCCATTCCAGATGTGTTCTGTTGGTGGGTGATGTCTCTGAAGGAAATCAGGACTCTATGTGAGTCCTAACTTAAACTGGGTTTCCAGCTGAGTAGCTCCATGCTGACAGTTTAGCTTATCAGGAAGTGGTTTTCAATACAAGTCCCCTGTGTGAGAAAGCAAAGTCAGCATATCCTATCACCATGCCTTACCCAATGTCTTTCAGCAGCACTCTGACTTTCTATGTTTTCAATGCCTCTTTAGAGGTGCATATGTTTTTACTTTGTTTTTCATGACACTTACAGAAAGGCACTCAGACGTGCATTTTAGCATCAGGATGTAGCATTGACAGAAGATAAGAGGGAAGTTGCTTGCTCCAAACAACCTTAGATGAACTACAATCCATGCTACTCAAATGTAAGTGTTTCTGGAAGATTATCTTTTATGATACAGAACATTAACTATTTGATTTTTTTGTTTTGTTTTGTTTTGTTTGTTTTTGTATCCATCATACTGTGGAAATCCTTGGCCTTTAAATCAGTTGCTGAAACTTGGCCACACTGCCTTTGACCTCTGATCCAGTTAGCATAAAACATTTTTAAAATGACAGTTTATGCCAAATACTCCAATCTGAGTAACAAACCCACCCAAGAACTAGAGTGCCATTCTGGCTGTCTATAATGATGATAATAACCAGGCATTTGGTATGCATACTGATTTAAATAATTGTAATATTTTATTCATTAATAATAGTATATACAAATGATGCACATAATTGTGAGCTTTAGGCCACATGTGCGTGCACGTGAACATAATAAGGTTCAGGACAGTGTGAGAGACTGTGTAATCACTATTTTCTAGTAAGAAAGTAAAGAGGAGGCTGAGACGATGGCTCAGGGGCTAAAGTACTTGCTATATAAGCAAGAAAATCTAAGGTCGAGCAACAAGAATCTATAAAAAGCTAGACATGGTGGCACATGTCTGTAATGGCAATGCTCCTCTCCTATGGAGGATGGAAAATGGAGAATCTTTTCAAACGTGTGGGCCAGCCAGGCTTGCACATGCAGTGGTTAGCAAGAGACTTTGTCTCAAAGGAGGACTGACACCTCTGACCTCACACAGGTACCACAATATGCCAACACACACACACACACACACACACACACACACACACACACACACACACAGGCCTTTAAGAAAAGAGAAGAAGGGGTTGGGGATTTGGCTCAGTGGTAGAGCGCTTGCCTAGGAAGCACAAGGCCCTGGGTTGGTCCCAGCTCCGAAAAAAAAAAAAAAAAAAAAAAAAAAAAGAAAAGAAGGTCAAGTAGCCAAGATTCTCAACATTTATCCCACATTCTATGCTTGTGATAAACATGCTATTTTTTCAGAATATTTCTATTAATCTACATAGATTGAGAGAACAGATCAAGGAAATGAACCAGTGGTTCTTAACCTGTGGGCTGTGATCTCCTTAGGGTCAAAAGACCCTTTCATGGGGGTTGCCTAAGACTGTCGAAAAACATGAATATTTGTATTATGATTCATAACAGTAGAAAAAATACTGTTATGAAGTAGCAACAAAGATAACTTCATGGTTATGGGTCACACCACAACATGAGGAACTGTTTTAAAGGTTTGCTGCACTGGGAAGGTTGAGAACCATTGGGCAAAGGAACAAAAGAAAGGAGAAAGGAAACCCAGAGGAGATGCAGTTTCCTTGGCTTTTTGCTCTCTTACCTTCCTTGCCTTGGGAGTCAGTGCCCATGTGCTCACCTGCCTGCAACCGTGGGCATTTTCTTGATATTTTGTCCATACTGAGTGTATGCAATGGGAATGTTCTGAAGCTGCCTTCACAAAAACTGTTTCCTATAACATGCATGAGTTGTACCAAAGTATCAGGAACAGAAGAACAGCCTACTTTTCTCCAGTTTTGTAGTACAAGGAAATGCAAACTTTATTTATCCAACGGTATGCACACCAGCCCCAAATCCTTATTCACATTTGAGTAAACAGCTTCCTCAGGGATGTGACCCACAACCACACAGCAAGGCCATCCCCTCTCCTTGCCTATGTGACGGCTGCTGCAGGGTCTCTGGCCTCACTTCCTGGTGTCTTGGGCGTCTGGGTGTGGAGGTGGCCTTCATTTGACAGATGTGTGCAGTCACTTATCATTAGGACGATCAGGGGAAATGAATTTGTCCATCTACATTTACTCAAGACGGTTCTCCAGTTCTCTGCCCCCCTCCCCCAGATGTGTATGCACATAGATGGCCTTGCTCTGTTTCCCCAGAAGCAGTGATAGCCGGGGATGAAAGCAGTTTCCTTCCATTCGCTTCAGAGAAAGGCTCCAGCCAGGAAAAAGGGAAAGGAATCAGACTCTAGTAAACATAGAAGCAGAAACAAATTCTGTCGGCCTGAACAGGAGGAGAATATGACTTCCGTATTGAGGGAAGTGACAGATGTCTTCAAGTTGTGGGAACGGGTTTAAGCATAACCTTAAAATAGTGCTTTAGAGATAGGGGAGGACGGAGAGGAATTTGTCTTTGTGCTTTAAGCCCTTTCTCTTCTACAAGGATTTTTTTTTTCCAGTTACAATATGTTTTGGACCAGAGCCAGGGAATGAGACTGATATTTTCTAACCTTGGGTGTTGCTGCCCCCTACATGGCTAGAAGACTACGACCAATCAACTCTACTCAGAGGGTACCTGTGAGAGCTGGTGCTGTGTGGGGAACATACCCTGGAGACCTCCACATTTATCTCTCCACTTCTCGATCCCAAACAAAGGAGTATCTATTTCTACCCCTTTATCTTGAATTCTCAAATAAGAAGTTGAATTCTTTACTTTGACCAGGGAGGAGGGAACTCACTGATTATTTGAATTAGGGGCTGAACTCAGGGAATTGCCCCTATCATAAAAACAGCCCCACAGGGCAACATCATTCCCAGGGTTCCTCCTCTGGTAGAAAACAATGATCTTAACCTGAGTTCTCTTTGTCCCAGACCCCCGATGTCCAAATTTAGAACACAGAACAGAAGCTGAAACAACACAGGAGAGAGCAAAAATAGCAGAGTTCTGATCCTACATGGAAGAGACTCATTTGGATCGGCAATGCAGTTGACCCCACAGCCTTAACAGGGACTCCTTAAAAAAATGTACAGGAAGTTTGTGGTATGTCAAAACATAGCAGAAATTCTCTCTCTCTCTCTCTCTCTCTCTCTCTCTCTCTCTCTCTCTCTCTCTCAGATTCATGAAAACACCTTCTCCCAGAATATGCAGTGTCAGGATCTAAGAGGCGCTTGATGACTTTGCAGATAATTGCAATTAAAATGCTTGCTAAGTGAGTAAATGATGGGTCTAGGAGCCATGTGCCAACTAATTATTGCTTTTACATAACATTATGAATATTGGCATGTTGCTGGCATTTGCACTTTGCAGGTTTAGACTGGCTGTGTACTAAATACGAACTGTTTGTCGTTGCCGTTAAAGACCTTGTGTCCTTGAATAAAGATCCCTACGACCTTTCTAAGGATCAGGCTACTGAAGACAAAAAGGATCTTTCCTATGGATGACAGAAAATGTGCTGCAGCAGTAAAGTAAAGGTATTCAGAGAAATTGTCAAAAGGGAGAACCCGAGACACCAAGAATCTTCTCTTTTATCACACACACACACACACACACACACACACACACACACACACACGCACGTATGCATGCATGCACGTACACCCCAATGTAAACAATTTCAGGTAGTCTATGAATACCAGTTTCACATAGTACTCATATGCCGACTTCCTTCCTTCCTTCCTTCCTTCCTTCCTTCCTTCCTTCCTTCCTTCCTTCCTTCCTTCCTTCCTGTCTTTCATTTGTGCATCATAATTTTCATGGTAGAAATGATTCACAGTCCACTTATATCCCTATCAATTGGGGTGGGGTGGGCTGGGCTGACAAGCAACAGTGTATTTATTAAAAACTAAATGAGCAGGTCCATAGAAAAGGAATGGCTTAAAAAATTTAATTAACCATACAAATATTTTTAGTGCGATATTTACCAGATACAAAGAACCGAAAACAAAAGGAGTCTGATATCTTAAATTTCAAGATGAGGTCTGGGGAAGTTAGAACCAGTGTAAAGAGAGTAAGAGAGCTGCCGGGCAGGCCAGGCTCAACCCGGTCCTTGCTCTGGTCAGGAGGTGACATAACACCTGCCAATCTCCAAGGGATGGAAGCCAGAAGGGAGTCTCCAGCAGCAAGGCTCCCTTTGGACACTGGTCATTTTATTTATGTTTTTACTCCCCATGCTGTCTGCAAGCTCCTTGTTGACCAAAGTGACCCAGGCAAGAGCCACTGCAGTGTGGCAGGGATGGCATTCAACTGTGTGGAGGACCACATTTAAGACATTTTTAACGAGTCGAAATTTGACTACTGCTAACTTAGGAAATCCTTCATGACTGCTAAGCACTGTACAGATGCTCGCATAGGGGGAGACTATGTGGTTAACAGCAGCTTTGAGCACATTGAATACACACTAGAATCCATTTTGTAGAGGACAAAAGAGTCTGCCAATGCCTTGAAATAACTGATCAAGTAAACTGTATGAAATTAAATTTAAAAATTACAAGACACCATTCTGTGAAATGAAGATTGAGATCAATTAGAATTAAACTATTCTGACACCCCAGTTTAAATACACAGCATATACATTAATTTTCTGAAAAACTAGATTATCATGATCAACGAAAAATGCTATAGTTTCTAAGAACTTTGATTTGAATAATACTAAAGGGATTTTAAAATTGCAGGAAATTGGACACACAAAGGAGATAAACATGACCCCAGATGCCAGCCCCTGAGGAAATATCCTGCCTACTGTTCTTGTCATTTCCTGATCTATCATGTTCCAGAAATTAGCTTAGTTTCTAAAGCATTGGGGGAACACTTGGGGCTGTATGTTTATTATACTGCATGTTTGATTTTTACTGGGTGTTTTCCAGGGTTTGCATTGCCATCCACAAGCCATGATATGAGCTTTGGATGAGCACTGCCAGGAAGCCTGACAACAGGCCAAGGCAATGAGGTTCTGAGAAGCCCACACTGCCAGGCCACACTGGGTCAGCCTCTTTTTTGGCACCAAGCACTTTCTAGACTCCCTTTTCTGTACCACTGGCAAAGCACCACGCTGGGAACAACTTCACAATGTGTAGGGAGGGTCCTGGCACGCATGTCTGAAGATGTGGCATTTGCCTGAATGAGATTTCTGTACATAGGTGTACACAGGCATAAATAGTACCAGATGATTGCTAAGAAGAGAGGCAAGATTATTTTTAATCTAACAATTCATTACAATAACAGGAAGACCCCAAGTACAAACAACTGAATGTACTCCAGTGTTCACTAAGGGACAGACCTAAGACAGACTCTCAGCTTTTCACCACAGGAGAGGTGTGGTGCTAAGTGGACCAGCATAACTAGTCAAGTGGCAACTTGCTATTTTCCTAGAATAGAAATCACTGAAAATGTGGCCATAAGACAGTGCTCCTAGAGGGAGCATTTTCAAACAGACCCAGGGATGGATTTGCATCTCGAGTAGGACTAGCATGAGATGGAGCACATCCAGTTCTAACTCTCTCTTTTTTAGGATTTAAAAGGGTCATTCTGTTGTTGTGTTGTTGTTTGTTGTGTTGTTGTTTTTAAGTAGTGTTGGCTTTTAGAAATTGATAAAAACAGTTATGATGAAGCCATTTAATATGAATATGTAGTACCTCAGACTTATGGTGATCCAGAATCGTAAAACTCTGGATAGTTAAGTAAAGGTTCCACCATATCTGATTTCCCAGCACTACTGACACCATGAAATATTTGTCAAGGATTTATTAATGGTTTCTTTAGATCTGAAATTATGCTAAATACAGCAGTGATTCAGATATGTTGTTATTGTTTTGTGTAAGGGGAATAATGGGTCATATCAATGAAATTAATAAAACTCACTTTTAATAAACAGACCAGACTTAGAATATGTACTTGGGTTTAACTATTAAAATTTTTCCATTAGAAGACATACACTTGTTTAATATTTTGCCACACAAAATGCTTGTGATGGCCTTGAAAACCACAATCTATCCCACTGCCTGACTCGTTTCTAACTTGCTTCAAATAACTCATAGCCATATCCAAACAGGTAACGTGTTCAGAAGATAATGGTTTCCATGGTTATTACTGTTAACAACATATTACAGTTTAAGTACAAATCAAAATTGACCTCATGCAAAGACCTGCTATTTTAGGAAACATGAAGGATTATTTTCATCTACTTTGAAGGCATTACAGGTTTTTGATATTCATATTAGATGTATTCTTCCAACTTAATAATTAATTTTAAGTCCCAAAGGTTACAGGGCGAGTCAGCTCGAAGATGTATTTCTCCTTTTGAATCTCTCCTTTCCCCTGATTGCTGCATCCTAACACAGGATCTGAGGCTGATGCTCAGAAAAGCAGAATTAAAATCGTATGAAATTATATGAACAACACACACACATACATATGTGTATATACCTGTATGCACATATACATACGTGTACATATCATATATCTTTAATTCCATCGTTCTATGGATCAGGGCATATTTCTATTCATTTAAATATACTTTAATAATCTTTGATAGTTTTCTATAAATTAAGCACTCAATAAAAATCACAGCACATCATCCAAATTGCTTTAACAGGTGAGTGGTTTCTGTGGATGCTGCTTTGCATATTTTAGTTTTAGAATTCCTGCTAGCCCAGCTTCTCTCTGGGAAAAGAACTGCGGATGTTTATACTAACAAAAGAGTGAGCCCTGCTGTGTTGTAAGTGGGATCCCCTCCCCCCAGGTCAGGTCTATGAGGCTAATAAGATTTAATTAAAGACATTCGCCATTGTGTCATTAGAGTTCCACGCTGATTGGACCTCACGAGGCTAGATCCTGGGTGTCAAAGATTGACTAAAGGACATTTCATGTTTAAGGATGAGATGTGCAAGGCCTGGTCTGAGTCGAAGCACCCACTAGAACAATATGTCCTAACTCAACATGGCAAAAATCGGTAACGCTTTGGGTTAAATACCTTGAAGCAACCCTGAATTGAGAGTCTTGTGAATTCCTTTGGCTCTTGCAATTCAGAAGCCGAGAAGATGAAGATCTGAAATGGTGTTAAATCTATGCCTGTGGGCTGGCGTTCTTTGTTGCAAATATTGACAGAAAATAAGGAGGAGGAAGGAGACTCGCTTAGACAACCATTGCTTTGAATTAGGATTTGGATATCCTCAATCAGTGGTAACATTTTTAATAGACTTTGGCTGAGATATTAGCGAATCTGCTACAGACCAATGACAAGGTTGCTTTTATTTGATGGTAAAGAGATCGTGTGCTTGTGCATCTCTGTTCATTCAGATTGAATTCCTTTTTCGGGACTCCATCCATCTAGCACATCCTGCAGGAGCACACCTTCGCTATCCATGGACGATGTCTTGGCTGACCTAGAAAGAAAGCAGGTATCTGGGTTACCCGGTGCAAAATAGAAACAAGAAGAAAAGAAAGATAGAGGAGAGGGAGGGAAGGGGCAAAAGGAGGAAAGGGAATAATGCCTGTGAGTTTTGCAATTCATTCACCCTCAGGTAAAATGCATCCTATAATAACCAATATCCCTGTCTTATTAAACAGGTATATACATTTTAATCCTATACATTATTACTAATCGCTTTTAATTGTCCCAACCACAAAATCTTCCAAAATGATGAATTTGGCTTTTACTAGGCAAATTCTCCCACATTTTAGGCAGCCTAACTGTTCTTAGAGCAATTTACAACCACAGTGCCAGGCTTTATAAATATCTGCTGAAGTATGGATTAAATCGCAGAATCAAAACATGTATGTCTCAAGCATTTCGGCAGTTATCTGTGTAGGCTAACAAAATGAGAGTATAATATGAATTGATTTGACTATTCAAAAAGTGGAGCTGTGTGCTTTTTTAACTCTTTTTTTTATTATTATTAATACAACCCTAAAGTAGTAGCTCTCATTCCTCCTGGCAAAATTTAAAAAGTAGGCTCTTCATTTTAATGAATATTGTACTGCATAGTGTGTGTGTGTGTGTGTGTGTGTGTGTGTGTGTGTGTGTGTTTTCCTGTGAGTCAGCCTACAGTGTTATGTTGCTTTAAAATTTATTCTGCTCATGTTTACATTTTTCTCTTTGGGTAAATTAATTAAAACATTGGTATTGCTAAACCAAACCAGCAGGAACTTATTACTTTATTACTGACAGGGTTCTTCCCTTTCCCTAGAACAGGTTTCAGCCCCAGCCGAAAGCGTGCGTTAGGCGGCCATGATTGATGCTCAGCTCCCACTGTCCACACTTTCTGCCTCATGCATCATCATCAGGCCCCGCCAACACTACGGTCCCGAAGCTGTCCTACTTTTTGATTCCTGGTTTTTGCTGGTGATTCATGAGGCAGAATAGTAAAAGGGGAAAAAAAAATCTCACCTTGGCTTTTCACAATGTATCATCCTCTGTGAGAATTCTAGTTTTGTTCATCAGATTCATGCAAATGTAATATTGATTGACAGTGATGTATATAGATCCACATGCACAACGTGCTACATAGAAAGCACTAAAATGTTCTATTAATGGCAGAACACACACTGATTATAAACTACTTTGAAACCGAAGTGAAAACTTAATGAAGACATTTTATTTTTTTGTACTTCCAAACTCTTTCTTGTCCACCATTTTTGACTGACACTACCTGTATATAGATGTGTGTGTGTGTGTGTGTGTGTGTGTGTGTGTGCGCGCGCGCACGCGTGCGGCCAGAGATTAATGCTGGCTATCTTACTTTATCATTCTCTAAGCTACTTTTTAAGACAGGGCCTGTCACTGAACCTGGAGCTCTCTGTTTCAGTTAGACTAGCAGGGTGGCATGTTCTAGGGATTCCCCTGTCTCTACCTCCCCAGAAATATATCTGTTTGTTTTGTGTTTTTTGTTTTGTTTTGTTTGTTGCTGTTGTTTTCACATAGATGCTAAAGATCAAACTCAAATTCTTGTGCTTGCATGGAAAGCACTTACTCACTGAGCCATCTACCCAGTCCCTGAAGTTATTTTTCAATGTGATGTTCCTAGAACATTAAGAGGTTAGATTGTTAATTTTCTAAGCCAAGGTCTCTCATTAATACTGGCGCAAAGGCTGTAAATATTGCCCCGTAATTTTTATCATCATGAGTATGAAATGAGAAGAAAGGTGCCCTCTCTAAAACAGTCTGGAGCACTGAGGTTTATCTAGATGTTAACTAGATGAGCTTGAAACCATTTCTGGGACAGCTTTCAAGTTGAGAAACAGCCAGGCCTTAAACAGCCAGGGAAAGAAAGTCTAATGGTCCTAGCATTCCAGAAAGGGAGCTGCAAGTTTGTGCTGCTGCCTCTGAGCTTCTATTACTAGACATCAATGTTATCCCCATAGGTTTCAGGAACATATAAATGCCAGGGAAGAAGTAGGTAGACTTCCTAGGGTCGGAGACACAAGCTCAAATGTGGAATTCACCTGTGAGCCAAAACTCACGGCTGATGAATTATTTCAAAGAAAAGACATGTCTGAGGGTTACTTTCCCCATCAGACCAGACCTCTAGGTTCACCAGCAAGGTTGAAATAGCACGAATGCTCTGGTAGACAGGTGCTTCGCCAACCTTAATGGACTCCAGGCATTCACCTGGGTATGAGGCTTGAACCAATAAAGATCAGAATGGCAAGATGGGCAAGGTACAGCCCTCAAGAGAACAGGTGAGCACGCTCTGCAAGGCCTCTGAGCTGTGACCCATATGCAGAGTGGCCCATTTATAAACACTGCTCTCTGGCCAGCTAGGGGTTAGAGAGTAACGTCAGATCAAAAATAAACCTACTGTCTCCAAACTCCACTTGGGAAGTCATTTGTGTCATTTTATGTAAAATTTTAAGAATTCCACTTACTAAGAGCATTTTAAAAATTAGCAGTACTTAAGAGAGCAACTTTAGGTCTATTCCAAAAATATATTTCAGGTTCTCCGTGCCACCTTGTCTTTCCGACTCTCTGCCTATGACTGAGGGTGAAGTCGGTGTTATGCAGCTGTAAAAGCTAGAATAAAGTTTTAGTTTGAAAAGATATAAAAAATAAAGGCAGTGTTTGGACTGAACAATGGAGGAAGTGATAACTCTTGGTATGGGGAAATCATTTCTGTTTTTCTTTTCTAAATACTCCTTAAACATTTAGTCTATTCATTTAAAATGAGGTAATAAATATATTAGTCAGTTAGCATTACATTAAGCTACGTAAGGTCAATATCCATTACAGCTAGAAGGCTGAGCGGGCTCAGCTCCGTAACCGGGTGATTTTGCACATCCATGAAGATGTTCAAGGGGATTTCAGATGGAGGGAGGATGTTCCACAGGAAGCAGGAAGAATGATGGCTGCAGACTTCAGCTCACTCCTCCCCACACCACAGTAGCTAAGTGAGCTTAGCTACTGACACACTTCCCTTATTCAGGGTCGCAAATATCACCACTTCAAAGCTCCTAAATTTGGTTTCTTCTGTAGTAAAGATGGTCAGTCTCTCCCAGATAAACGCCACCTCCACACAGTACACGGAGGTGTGCCCGTCACCAGGAAGTTGTTCATCGCCTTAGGGCCCCTACACTTGGTGAGACTTTAGACTCTGAAGTTTATTTGGGGGCACTGGAGACTGGATTGTTGTAATTTCAGAGCTCCAAACGGTCCCTCCGTGCCACCAAATTCCTACAAGAAACACGAAACTTCCTCTCTTTCTCCTGGTTCGTTTCTGAGACGTTTTGTCTATCAGATGCTTCTGCTCTGAGGAAATCTAATGCCTCATCAAAATCTTTCTCCGCAAACAAGCACCTCTGTCAGAAGTGTCTTAATTTCTTATCCTAGAATGTTATCCACACGAAGAGTAATAAATAATTCATGTCACTACCTCTTTGTTGTGTGTCCCTGAACTGCACAGAGCTAGGAGGCTGACAGCTGGGTCAGGACCAGGCACCCAGGATCTGACATGACACGTAACTAACAAGTTCCTTTCAGTTTGCCCCAAAAGAAGACAACGGTCCAAAGTGCCGAGAGAAACCCCTAACTGAAACGAAAGCGCTTCTTTCTTTGCCCCTAAGTGTTTGCTGTGAGCTGCTTTCCGCCCCCACAAGCCCTGGTCATTTTACAGGACTGCCCAGCCCCCTTTCTTCCTCACACTCGCTTGGCCATTTACGCCCGGCTACGGATCAATATGAGCAATTCTTGGAGAAATACGATGTCTCCATGACAACCAAGCCACAAATTCTCAGTGGAAGGCAGTGAGACCAGTAGCCAACCCTCCAGAGGTTTCTAGGCCTATAAGGGTAAGATGTCTTAAAATGCAAGGATGGACAGAGGAAAAAGCCGGAGCAATTCATTCTTTATTACCAGTTTAATGATACCCGATGTATGGACCGGTACTCATTTTCTCAGACTTCTCCCCAGCTCCTGTATTTCCTAAATTACTCTTGCTTTTTTCTTTTCTTTTCTTTCCTTTTTTTTTGACATGTTCTTTTGTTCATAACTGTCAGATGGTAAAAGCCATATCTGAATTTTACTCTCAGTCCACTTGTATTAAGGCACGGCAGAGCTGTTTCGACATCTGAAGTGGCATCACGTTGATGCATCAATGTTAAAAACAGTGAGTGCTTAAGTAAACACTGGACTCTGAAGATTTGACTTCCTGACAAAATGTTTGATGGGAAACAGCTCATCAAGAACTTTAAAAACCTAAGTCAAAATTAGACAGTTTCAGTCCTGACTAGAAGTAATCTAAGAATAATTTTTAGTATAGATGCATTGCCATCACCCCTCCTTTTTAAGGTGAAACGAATTGACATTTTCCTCGGAGTGTTATGTCAGGGAGCAGGGCTAATTTGTTCTTTAACAATTTCTGTCATAAAAAGATGCTGTCTCTCTGTGCCCGAAGATGCCGAAGGATGCTTTGTAAAGCATTGCTGGGGTCGGGCGTGCAGCCGCAGCTCATCTTTTGAGGGATTCTAGTGCAGTGGGGGGGGGGGGCAGTGCACACTTGCCATCACCACTGGGCCTATTGGGGTTCCAAGATGACTTAGGGGACCTGACATAGATTGCAGGCTGCACCTTTCACTGAAAATTAAATCTTAGTATCTCTCCTCCGGGAAGGATCAGGGGACTGTTTGCAGCTGCCCCCCTGTCAGGGAAGGCGACACAATTTGGAAATCTCTTAACTAAGCTGACAGCCTACAGAGAGGATGAATCAAAAATATGATACAAAGATCAGCACACAAAGATGTCAGAGGGTGGAGGGGACACTGTAGCTATGCAAAACAGGAAAGAAATGTCCAGCCAGGAGAGAGATAGCTAACTCTTTCCGTCATGCTAATAGGGTAGATACTAGCGTCTCATAGTTTTTGTGATCCAACGATGTCATTCAGCTTTTAGTAACAACTTCTTTCTATTTTCTTTGTAATTAACTAATCATTAAAATTGGGCATGCTTTAAATCAAGACGGAGTGAAAAAAAAAATCCCTGTTAAGTTGTTCTATCTATTTTTTTTGGTACATTCTCCTATCATTTCTTTGCACAAAGAGACACAAGCAACTTCGGCACCGAGTAAATCTACCTTCCTGATGAAGGGTTCCGATCACCCTCCCTTTGTTTGACCATAGCCCACCCCTGTTTTGCTAAAGCCCTTTCTCCCAGTCAGAGTTCTGTTTGAACAGGGAAAGGTAAAGAGATTCTAGTGGCCTGCGATTTGTTCCTCTCTGCTCCTCATCGCTCTGCATTTCCGCCTTTTCTCTTGTTAGATCTCATTATGTGGAATATTTGAAATGTCAACATTTCTCTACTTTTCCAGCTTCTGTGTGGATTAAGCAGTTTAGCTTAGAATTGATAATGAACTAATGGTGTCAGCTTCCCTTCTCCGTCATAACGTCTTTGTACTCCGTCCAACTGAATTCTTGATGAAAGAGGAAAAGATAACAGCCCCACACTGTGACCTCCTGGGGGGGGTGTTAATTTGAGAGAGCAGCTGCTAAGAGCCAGCAGCCATCCAGTGTCCTCCCCCACCCACTCCCAAGGACCCCAAAGCTGTGTCAAATTTATCATTTTATACTTGACTATGTTTAAATGGTTTCCACCTGCACTCTCCGACTCTTCCAAGACACATCTGTCAAGAATGTCCTCTGTATCTTGGAAGTTTGCCGAGTTCAAGTCATTGCCGTGCTTGACCGAACTGACTGAAGCTGTTAAAAAGAGAGAAAGGAGAGAGAGAGAGAGAGAAAGACAGCCATGAAAAAGCAGCAGTGAACATCATTAGACCATTTCAGACTCACAGATAGTGCGGGCCACACTATGGAAACACAAATAATAAACTGAAATAAAGTGTATCCTCTAAGTATTTATTGGCAGACGCGTAATTAGTTGAAAAATCCATAGATGTGACTTTATCTCAGAAGAAAAATAAGCTTCTGGCTTTGGCTTAAAAGCTACATAGCTACAAAGTGACAAAGTGATGCTTTCGAAATAGGAATCGTATTTTTAATGCATAAATCTAAAACAATATAGTCAATTAAGAGCACGCGGGCACAGAGCAAAGAGCATCGGCCAACTCAATTAGAAAGCCCAGCTCTGCCCCATGGTGAGGCTCCTTCTGCAGGTCCAATCACAGAAACGGGTTCTTTGTTTGCACCTGGCCCTTTCTTCATCTCACCCCAACCCATAGCACCAAACGCACGCACAAAAAACGTCTTAAACAAAGGAAATCTTCAAGTATAGCATGGATGCATTTCCCACGAGGAAAAGAGGGCCCAGTGTTTGTAATGATAGGTTACCCAAAAACTTTTCACAAGATCATGTCCCAAGTAGCAACAGGAACTGGAAATGGAAGCTGGCACCTGGCCCCAACATTTCCTGTAAGCACAATATCAATACCAGCTCCTCGAACATGCAGATTCAAAGACCTGTGAGTTTCTACAGGTTGAAACACTTGCTGTAAATGACATACTCAAGCAACACGTTCTCATGTTACTTCTGCTCTAGTCAATATCGGCCAGGAAAGACGGGTCTACTCAGCATGAAGGCATTCGGTGTACAGAGCAAGCTGAGCACTGATCACACAGAGCAGGTCACGCCCATTGATGTAAAGCCAAATGCACACACATTGTTGAGGATATGCATTCCTGAAAAGTGTAAACATGTGCACACCTCTGTCCATATATGTCCTCATATATGCTTACATATGCACATATGTAAACATCACTGAGTATATGCACTCATATAAGCATGTAAACACACATATATATTTATATATATACCATTGTTTCTCTCTATATATGCATACATTTATACACACATAAACTACTGAGTGAACACTTCATATGTGTACCTGCACATATCGCATACTACTTATTGCACATATATACATTCACATATATAATTACACACACACATATATATATACTATTGAGCATTTCTATATAGAATATTTATACATAAACACACATTATCAAATATATAACTCATATAACATACACCCACATTCACATACTTTTAAATGTATACATAACTCAGACATATATACAAATGTTCATTTATATACACACAGACACATACTACTAACAATATCTACATACTTATATAAACATGTGTATTTGCATACATATACATTTTATACTTCTGAGTGTGTATATAAATTCAAATGCACACACATTATATGTATATATGTATATATAACTATGTAAATATAGTCCTGTATATATACTTACACTTAGGTATATATAGATACTTTCAAAAGAAGTAGAATCTTATGCTTCTTATGTTTCTATAATACATGCTACTGTACAGTCTTCAGCTCTTGATAATATGCCATATTTATAAGTAATCAATGCAATAAACAAAAATACCTATGTAGCTCAAATAGAAAATGTTCTTAGACTCAGGGTCACTGTTGTTAAACCTCCTTCAGGACATGAAGGAGCCACACAGCCAGGAGCCCGCATTGCTCCACATACTGGATAAGTGACATCAAGGTGTACGGTTGGAGCCCTGCAGGAATCAGCAACATCAGCACTCCGGGCTCCCACTCCTCTGTGTACTCAGACCTGAGGGCCAGCAGTGACTCTTTAAAAGAGGCTGGTAGCAATTCTAGTCACACATTCCCTGCAGACAGGGTCAGCAGCCCTCTGGGAGCATAGAGAGTAGCTGCATTGTGAACGGTGGGCAGTCTTTGGAGTTGCCACTTCCTGAAAACCTTGCCTTTAGAAGCAAACACAAGGGAAGGCTGAAATTCCTATTTTAAGTAAATACACCTATGTTTTCATTTTGTACATTTGGATTTTCTGAATCCACTCCTACCCCCACAAAGTATAAGCCAAGTCTGTTTTCTTCGTTTTCTATGTCTGCAACAGTGCCTGGGCCACAGGGATTATTCTCCCAGGATTTCTGAAATGAATGAGCAGACCAGGGACTGAAGTAGAGGGGCCAGACTAGCTGTCCTCATAAATCAAGAGAATGTGTGCTTTCGAGGATGTGTGTTCAGTTAAATTCACGAGAAGACTACTGTTTCATACCATGTGGCCAAGTCTGTGATCTGAAATAAAATGTCTTTGTGTCCCGATTGTCACCAATGTGGCTTCCTTAAATTGAATTTTCCTCTCCTTAAATCACACAGGTTGACTATGTTTGAACTCACAGATTTTTTTGAGGTATATAGGTGGTATAGGTAAATAGAGCAGAGTTATAAGAAACTATTACACCAGTCAACATTTATAGTCTTTTTACATGGCTTTTTTCTTCAGGTATCTTATTTGTTAACCTTCTGAAGTAGTGATGGTGGTGTTGACAATAAGGGGTGGGTCGCACAGATAAATCTTTTGCTAAACACCCATGCAGTTGTGTCTCTATTTGTTTGGGCAAGTACACTGTCCTTTTCATCTAACATACCATTCTTTCATGATTGAACACTGTTCATCACCTAACCACTTAGTCATTCCTCCAACATAGCTTTTTACCAAACACACATTATTAAAAATGCTATTCTAAAAAAAAAAATGCTATTCTAGTGGGTGCCCACCCCTTAGTCCTGAACTACAGGCTCCAGACTGAGTGTGGGAAAGGGGAAGCAATTGTTCTCAGTTTTGTACTCACCAGTGGAATTCAATGGATTATTCTGATCCATAGCCAAATAGGAGGCCCTGGTTAAACTCAGGGGTTTTCTCTCTCTCTCTCTCTCTCTCTCTCTCTCTCTCTCTCTCTCTCTCTCTCTCTCTCTCTCTCTCTCACACACACACACACACACACACACACACACAGACACAGAGACAGAGAGAGAGAGAGAGAGAGAGAGAGAGAGAGAATAGGTATAAGAAAGAGATTAGCAGGGAAGAAAGATATTAGAGGTTAGGAGTATGAGATCAGTGTACTGCTGTGCAAAATTGTCAAAGAACACGTTTAATCAATAAAACATGCTACTGTTAATTAGAGACCTCCAAGGGAAGAGGGCATGAAGAAGTGCCTACAACTGTTATGAATGGCGATAGACTAGATTCAGCATGAGAAGATCTACCCAACGATTCCAAAAAGCTAGAAAAGTCAGATCAGAACTTCCGGGCACTGAGTCCAGCAGGTATCATGTAGCTACCCTTTGCCTTGACCTCTGTATTCTAAGAAGTTTGGTTCTTGTGAGGGTCAACATTGAAGAAAGTTATTCAGCTACCTTCCTTATGGCAGATTAGTCTTTCAATCTAAAATGGTACATGATTCACCATCCTTTCCTGGGTGGTTCACAGAGTATCCAATTAAATGTACTGTGGAAGAAGGGACAATGCTGTGTCAGTTGGGAATGGCGGGCTTCTGAGAGGTTAATTACTGCCAGTCTACCTTTCGTTTGTTTGTTTGTTTGATAGGCTAATCCTTATGATTGTCCTTTTGGGTACTTCCTGTGGTGTCTTCCTCATTAAACTCTGACATGATGAGTGGCTGGGGTTCCTCTAATGAACCACTCAAAACCAGTGCAATCAAAACGCATTGATTTGGTGCTTATTATGGGCATAGCTCTTTTCTGGACCACAAGGGGCAAAGAAGTGAACATACTTTCAATAGACCCTCATGCAACTTGTGATCTAGGTGATGTCCAACTAGCAAAATTAGTCAGGAGCTCTAGAGCCCATGGTTTAAGGGTGACATGCCTTTTAGGAGGGTAGAGAAGTTCTCTGCTGTAGAAGACTAAGCAGGTGAGATTTAGCCTACCTGTCCTTGAATGGGATTGTGGGATAACCAAAGGGAGCCGTTCACACCAAAGAAAAAGGCCTAGATGCAGGTATGGTCAAAGGCATACTAAATATGTTATGCAACAGACATATTTGATGTGGTTGTCCACTTGGGATGTTTTAAATGAATTCTCCATATTTGTCTCTCGGAGCTGTTTGTGAATTGCTGTTGTTGGCTAATTCTTCTTACCTATAGAAGTGGCTATAGACAGGTTTTTTTTTCCTTGACCTAGATAGTCAATAATTTGATCTTTACTGATGGAGGGCCCATTTATCACAGTAGCCATCCTTTCACTATACATATCGACATTTCCTTATCAATACCACAGTCCATTTGTAGCTCATCACTAAAGTTCTTGGGTGTTTTCCGTAGTTTTTGAAGGTGCTTTTCAGAGCTTGGCAGAGAGGTGCTGCTGACATCAATTCTGTGCAAATGGCTAGCCTCGTCTTTGGCTCAACATCAGCTGTTTATTTTCTCAGGAATGGATTGTGAAGCCATCTATATTTGCAGGCTTGGGGCCCCAAAAGGCACACTCTTCTCCTAGACAGATCTCCACTAAAAGACAGAAGTCCATTCCATTCACTGACAGGGGGCGGCTGTTCCATTTACTCACCACATGCTTTGAAATATCGACAACCAAAAGGCTGATGCCCTGAATATCTTACCAATATCTCCAGCCAGTAGATACAGAGAGGAGTGTATGTGCTGTATATGAATATGTGGGACTTTGGTACCTTTAATGAGTTTATTTCTGGGTCCTAAGAAATAAAAGTTTCAGGCAAAGACAACAGTCAGTACTTGTACCTTCCCCCCCCTCTCTCTCTCCCTCATTCCCCTCCGTGTGTGTGTGTGTGTGTGTGTGTGTGTGTGTGTGTGTACAGGTTTATATTCACAAACATGCAACACACATGTGGAGACTGGAGGTTGATGGCATGTGTCTTTCTTAACTGCTCTCCACCATATTATTTTTGAGTCATACCCAGCCAGCCGCTGGATATCTGTCTCCTTCTTCTAGTCCCCTTGGGCACTACACTTCCATGCATACCCCACTCTCCAATAAAAAATAAAATCTTAAAACAACAGTAACACAGAGATCCATTCATATGTGCAGATTCTTTGGAAATAAGGGGAATACTTAAAGGCAAATGATTCATAAAAAGAAATGCTGGGCAAGTGAATGGAACAAACACTCTATCACCAGCAAAAGGCTAACATGGATGATACACACGTTTTAGAGGTCAGGAACAGGAACCCTGGTCTAAATCTTTTCGTGCAGTGTGGAGGTGAGATGTATCACCTCCGGCTTGGGAATCCCCACCTCTTCACACTCCAGTGGAATGGAATTACAAAATATACTAAATGATAACTTACAAAAGGCACAGAAGAAAAAAATGACACCAAATTCAGATAGAAGGCTCAGGAAGCAAACAGTATTCATGCATTTTATTTCTAGTATTTATTATTATATATGGGTGTGAGGGTATGCTATCTGAGTATAGGTGCTCTCAGAGGCCAGCAGAGGACACCAGATCTGGAGTTAAAAGTATTGTAAAGTGACTGTCATGGGTGTTAGGAGCCAAACGCAGGTACTCTGCAAGAGTAGCACATGCTCTTAACCAATGTGTGTAAATATATTTTAAAGCAGAAGGAAGAAAACCAACAAGGAAAATTTAAGCACCACCAGCAATTCTGTAAGCACAGAAAATGTCATCTGGACAAACTCCAAATTCAGTTTACAAAGTAGCTTTGTCTCTGGACAGATGTTGTATCAGTTCAGCATTATCTACTAAAGAGCTGTGTACATATCTCCCATATTTTTAAGAGTATCTACTGAGATAATCAAGCAGTAGTGTTTCTTGGGTGTCTATCCTGGGTTAGACTCCGGGCTTACTTTGCTTTCAGTGTGGAAAACAAAATCCTAAAGTGACAATGACAATTAAATTGGGTGCTTGATGTTTCATCACCACTAAGTGATCTTCAGCAAGAGCACTGTCAGACATCTGTGTTCCTCTGTCCTCCTGAGCTTTCTACCTGAGATGCACTGTCACTCGGGTATGATTTTCTACTGTGAATTACCTCAAGACTCATACTTTTTAACTGGCAAGAAGATGATTTTTTCAAAATGCTTCGACTACTGACTATCATGTCAGTATCCATACCCAGGTGTGTATAATACTTATTGAATTCAATATATAAATACAGTGTTTATATATTTTTATCATTTATTATATATTTACTCATATATATTCATATATATATGAATATAGTCAAATTGTTGGCTAATTAGGCTGAGCGGGAATTCTTGCTGAAACGTGTGATTAGATCGTTCAGGGGATTCAAGGTCAGGTTAGTGTTGAGGAAGAAATAGCAATTGTTTACTAAATTTCTTTAAACATGATTTTATTCCTCACAGAAACACAAGCTTCTCTATTGCCCAGAATATATGAGTGATGAGCTAATTTGGTTAGACTGGCAACCAGCAAATGCTATACTTCAGACTTACCACAGGCACAAGCTACTTATCAGTACTGATCTGGGGAGATGGCTTCATAGTTACGAGTACTTGCTGCTCTTCCAGAACATTTTGGGTGCCTCACAACCATCTGTAACTTCAGCTTCTGGGGCATCTGACACCCTTTTCTGGCCTCTGTGGATACTTGTGTACATGTGATATAAATTTATAAGCACATAGAAAATGAATGGATGAATGAATGAATAAATAAATTAAATAAAATAGAATAAAATAAAATAAAATAAAGGGTACAGCTCATATAACCCAGGTAAAGTACTAATAATAATTTCTAAGGCTAAAAATTATCAAATATAATTGTAATTTAAGGAGAAAACCTCAAGGCTCTACTTAGTGCTACAGCTCAAATTATTCAAATGTCTCTAGTAATTTATTATTCACAACATTAGCAGGTTGCATTAGATGCCTTATTTGCATATTTTAAAACAGGAAATATGAATCTTCACTACTTATGAAGATTATATGTACTCATTGCAAGATAAAAGATTATATAGAGTTTCACAATTGGAAAGAATTCATGGGTTCTCAGGGATGCAGTATATAGCAACGGGGTCGGGGGAGGGAGGGGTATGTTTCTCCCATGTCTGTAGTCTAGTGTCCAAAGTTACCTCTACTCTTTAATGTGACCTTTGACTTGGGGATTTATTGTCCTGACTCAAGTTCTTTTCTACAGAGAATGAGGGAATTGGAGCAGGAAGCTCTTTGCTGTATTGTAACTCTGAAGTTCAAGAACTATCAAAATCAACCAACTACTCATTCAGAGCACCACTGAGCAGGACGCTAAGGAAACAAGTAGCAAAGAGACTGGCCCTGAAAATCTTCAAGACCTCTAAGGCCTTTCCACTATAAGCAAGGGTACTGGGTGGGGTCTTTGTGACCTCCATCCAGCAGGCATAGAAGTAACAAGATTTACTCTGGGACTAAGAGCTAACTCAGTAAACTCCTTGTCTTGTGAGGACAAGAACCCAAGTTTGATTCTAACTCACATAGAAGAAGAAGTGTCATGGTGCTTGTAATCCAAGCACTGAGGAAACACAGATGGACAATTCCCTGGGGCTCACTAGCCAGCAGTCCCTTTTAATTCTAGGCAATGACAGAGTGGGTCTCAAAGTATGAGGAAGGCATAAAAGAAAGTAAGCAGTGTTTTCCTGAAAATGACACCTAAGGTGTCCTTTAGATGTCACATGCACATGTGTGTGCACATGAACACACACACACACACACACACACACACACACACACGTGTGCACTGACCCAGGCATATATATGTATACACACACATTAAAATTAATCTGGTCAAATTACCTGGCTTGGTCCCAGCATCTTATGAAATAGACATAATCACTTAAGAAAAAGAAGGACCCAGCAACGCTTCATCCTAGAAGACCACCTCAGACTGCGTGGGTGGTGGACAGCTTTCAAGTGCATACAGAGAACTGCTTTTGCTCTCTTCATGTAATTTAAGTTTGTCCAAAGTCATTTTTCTCATAAGAACCAAATCCTCTGGTAAATACAGAAGTGCATTACCTATGCTGTTCAGAACCATAAGGAAATATGCATTGGAAAGCAAGAATCAACTCCAAAGGAAAAAACAAACAGACCCTCATATATTGGCAACTTGAAGAGAGAGAGACTCAGGGAGGAACTTACAGGAATCTTCTCAGGTTTGTTTGTTTTTTTTGTTTGTTTGTTTGTTTTTTTGAAAATGAAGAATGTCAGAAAAATAAAGCAGACCTTTCAATAAAAATAAAACAAAACAACAAAACAAACAAGCTAGTCTTTGAGACCAGAGATAAACATGATTTATATATAAACTTGTTAAGGACTACAGAGTGTAATTTAAACCATAACAAAACCTGCAGTTCTCCATTAAGAGAAAATAACAGAAAGAGCCCCCTCTTGATTACTGGGGGAAGAGACAATTGCAAAAATTACATGAGTTCTCAAATCCATAAGTCCTCAACTGCTCCCAGGCTGAAGCTAATGCAGGACCATCAGTATGGGAAGGATGCTCCCAGGTTAGTCAATCCTCTGCTCACATTGGTCTGTACCTCAGGAGATACTCGTCCCGGATTGTTAATCATTTCAGAGAGTTGGGCTCAACACAAAATAATCAAATCATGTTACCTAGTCTATACCTGGTTTTCCTTTTTTAACAGAAGGAAGGAAAAGAGGGAGGGAGGAGGAGGAGGGAGGAAGGAAGGAAGGGAAGGAGGGAAGAAAGGAAGGAAGGAAGGAAGGAAGGGAAGGAAGGAAGGGGAAGGAAGAAGGGAGGAAGAAAAGGAAGGAAAGCAGAAAGGAAAGAGAGGTCTAAGTTAGAAGATTTTGACTCATTAGTCTTAATTGCTTTGAAAGCGGTAGTTTTGTTTTATATCAAAGTGGGAAATTTTACTAAAAGGGGGGACGTGCTTGGATACCAATAACCTGCTTTGCAACTACATTACAATCCAATATGAAATGAGCATCACTCTCCCATGCCCTGCCTCCCACACATGCATTCACACTAGATGTAAAAAATATAGGTGGTGGCTGACCTGCAATTTTATGGTTTTACATATGAAATGATGCCATGTGTTTTAAATGTTCGTGTACTTATTAAAAGATAAATAGTAAGACAAATTCTCATATCTTAAATCAGTTGGGGCATCATACTCATGCTATTTGAGTCATGTCCTCAAGATATTATTACTCCCCAAACATAGAACTGGCCTTAATAAATGGCATAGAGCACCCACTACATTTATTATTACTTTTAAGATAACATCTCTTTATGTAGCACACACTGGACTTGAACTCATAGCTCTCCTGCTTTGTCATCCCAAAATTTAAAAGTACAGATGTGTACCACCATACATCTCCGAGAGTTTCAATTTAATACAAGATAATCTATAATAAAAATAAGACAAACATAGCCCAAGGAAAAGAATTTAAAAGCAAGCATGTAAAAGAACAAAGAGAAACTGCTCCCTATAATCTAGGAGAATGTATAAGAGTTGGGCTCAACACAAAAGAGAACAAAGCTAAGAGCTGTACAGATGCTTCTAGATAAAACAATTCCCTAGTTTATGGTAAAACACCCCTTGCTATGTTTTAAAATCTTGTTTGGAAGAAGATATGGATGTAAAGGGTCCCCAAGTTGTCCAAGGTTAGACTGAATCAATGAATTAGAGAAGCCACAGCCAGACAGAGTCAGTGAGAAGACAGGTTGCACAAACACTGTGACACATTTAGGTTGTGGGAAGCATTCAATGGAAACACAATCTTACAAATTTCTAAAAGAAACAGAATAGTGAGCTGTCATTTGATAGGGAGAAAAAATTCAGGTAAAGGACTGATGTCAGGTTGGAGTTCTCAGGACAGGATGAACAACACACTAGGCCCAGCATGGGAGACACAAGAGAGAGGGGACTGTGAGAAGAACCTAGTGAGCCCAGAAGGAAGCCTTTGCTCTTGAATATTGCAATGCAATGCGTTCCTGTTGGATATTAGCATAAAAAAGAATGTCAGATGACAATGAATGGAAGGAGGAATGGAGATAGAGAAGAAGAATTCATCACTACGAGAATATCTGATGATACCTAGATTAAAGTCTGGAAGGAAATCTGAAAGGAAACATTTATGATGCTCTAAATAGTTCTTTTTTTTATTGGATCTTTTATTATTTACATTTAAAATGTTATCCCCTTTCTCAGTTTCCCATCCATAAACCCCCTATCCCTTTTCCCCTCCCCCTTCTTCTATGAGAGTGTTCTCCTACCCAACCACTCACCACTTCCCACCTCCCTGCCCTGGCATTCCCCTACACTGGGCAGGGGGGGTGCGTCCAGCCTTGGCAGGACCAAGGGTTTCTCTTCTCCTTGGTGCCCAACAAGGCCATCCTCTGTTACATAGGTATCTGGAGCCATAGGTTTATCCATGTATACTCTTTCGGTAGTGGTTTATTCCCTGGGAGCTCTGGTTGGTTGGTATTGTTGTTCTTTTGGGGTTGCAAGCCCTTTCAGCTCCCTCAATCCTTTCTCTAACACCGCCAATGGGGAACCCATTCTCAGTTCAATGGTTGGCTGCTAGCATTTGCCTTTGTATTTGTCATGCTCTGGCAGAGCCTCTCAGGAGACAGCTCTATCAGGATCCTCTCAGCATGCACTTCTTGGTATCAGCAATATTGTCTGGGTTGGTGACTGTATGTTTATGGGCTGGATTCCCAGGTGGGGCAGTCTCTGAATGGTCATTCCTTCAGTCTCTGCTCCAAACTTTGTCTCCATATCTTCTCCTATGAATATTTTGTTCCCCCTTTTAAGAAGGACTGAAGCATATGCACCTTGGTTGTCCTTCTTCTTGAGCTTCCTGTGGTCTGTGGATTGTATCTTGGGTAATCCGAGCTTTTGGGCTAATATCCACTTAGTGAGTGCATACCATGTGTATTTGTGTGTGTGTGTGTGTGTGTGTGTGTGTGTGTGTGTGTGTGTGAGATTTGGTTACCTCACTCAGGATGATATTTAGTTACATCCATTTGCCTTTTACTTTATGAAGTCATTGTTTTTAGTAGCTGACTAGTAATCCATTGTAAAAATGTACCACATTTTCTGTATTCATTCCTCTGTTGAATGACATCTGTGTTCTTTCCAGCTTCTGGCTATTATAAATGAGGCTGCTATGAACATAGTGGAGCATGTGCCCTTTTATATGCTGTAGCATCTTTTGGGTATATGCCCAGGAGTGGAATAGCTGGGTCCTCAGGTAGTACTATTTCCAATTTTCTGAGGAACCTCTAGACTGATTTCCAGAATGGTTGTACCAGTCTGCAATCCCACCAACAATGGAGGAGTGTTCCTCTTTCTCTACATCCTTGCCAGCATCTGCTGTCACCTGAGTTTTTGATCTTAGCCATTCTCACTGGTGTGAGGTGAAATCTCAGGGTTGTTTTGATTTGCATTTCCCTTATGACTAAAGATGTTGAACATTTCTTTAGGTGTTTCTCAGCCATTCGGCATTCCTCAGCTGTGAATTCTTTGTTTAGCTCTGAACCCCATTTTTTAATA